>NC_087215.1:7294375-7306116 GCF_015104395.2 Macrobrachium nipponense | reverse complement strand
GCATTGGTCTTCCTATTGCATCACATACCACCTTCTTAAGCAATATTTTCCCCCCTCCCCTCCCCCCTCTTCCCTTCCCCCTCCCACCCCCCACCCCACCCCCGTCCACACTCCATTCAGACTTAGCATTGAGTTGCCTCCTTGCATCCTCCCAATCCATCGCAACAATCAGCAGATATCCAGAAGCAAGCAATCAAGCAAGCACATTCGCATGCAGACATATTCTGAAGCTGACACGGTAATGCAATTCGCCTCTCGGCTAGAGAGAGAGAGAGAGAGAGAGAGAGAGAGAGAGAGAGAGAGAGAGAGATTTATAAGGCGTCGAAACGGGAATAAGACATTTTATTGCCGGAGTTTGTGCAATGTGAATGTGAGAATATATGCTTTCAAAACAACACTACAGTTCAAAGTTCTAAAATGAAACAATGTCAGGGTTGATAGGATGCTAGGATAAATTCTACGCATTGGAGAAATGACTATAAAAGTAACGTGGATGCGCCTCTCCAGTCAAAAATGGGATGTAATATTCGTGTAGTTATGAAGCGTCAGCATACATATAACCAATCAAGTATATCATGTATGTAGATCTAGAATTTCTTCTTTATGAATTTTTATTAGTTAAACGTCATGTTCATTATCCATAGACTATATATGTATTGTATGTCATGATATTGAGCTTTATTTTGTTAATATATCAAAAGTGTATAGGTGGGTTTTTATTTATCATAGCCTTTCAATTTGCATTATTGATGCTTTCTCTCCGAATATAATCACCTTTCTAGAACTCTTTAACTCCTTTTATCAACGGCAGTCTTAATCACTCGCTCATTATTGATAATCGTCAACAGAACTCACAACTGTCATCTTCATTTCCACTCAACTCATTTATTAGGAGAGGAAATCCCTATTTTGCGCTTCTCTCTCTCTCTCTCTCTCTCTCTCTCTCTCTCTCTCTCTCTCCATCGAAGACGGAGAATGGATTTACATTCCCACATTAACAAAATAAACGGCTTAACTTCAAAGCCCAATACGCATAACGCTTTCCGATACTAGTACGTTTTCCTTTTGGTCGTTTTCGGGTCCCTGCTCCCCCCCCCCCAAAAAAAAAAAAAAAAAAAAAAAAGACAAAAGACACACAAAAAAAAAAAAAAAAACACACACATGAAACACCCTCCCTCCGACCAAAAAAAAAAAAAAAAAAAAAAATCCGCTCCCTGTCTTACTGAACATACATACACTCAACGCGCTTACTGAACTCTCATATTTTATTGTCATCTCCCCCCCCCCCCCCCCCCCCGCCCAGTTCCCCCGCCCAACACCGCTTTCTATATTACTCACTCGTAAACACACTCAATTCTCTAACACAGAACTCCAGATACTTTATTTCTGCTGTAATCATCTTAATTACATCACGTCTTTATTTTTTTTTATTTCAGAATGCCTCCTTCTTCATTTTTTAGCTAATAACTTAAAATGAGGCGTCATTAACTTTTCCGTTAGAATTCAAGGTTATACAGGAGCATATATATATATATATATATATATATAATATATATATATATATATATATATATATCTATATATATATATATATATACCTCTCTCTCTCTCTCTCTCTCTCTCTCTCTCTCTCCAGGAGTAAGAGCCCATGCCAGCATATTGCCGTTTATTGTGATACACAGTATTTTAACCCTGTGATGACGAGCTAAAGACTCACAGTTAAATTGTTTTGTGGACATCAAATACATTAAACGATATCGATGATTATGGATAGAACATTAGTTTATATCAGTGGTTCCCAAACTATCTTACCTGACGCCCCCCTTTGTGCTTCCAGTAGACCCGCATGGCCCCCCCCCCTCCTCTTTAGTTCATGTAAAATGATTCTGCATTTATTTCTTAGCATTGTTCAGGAAAACTATTTTCTGTTTGTATTAAATTTTAATAATGAAAGCCACTTAAATAATAGTACATTCCAGAGACATTTTTCTAAGTATATAACTATTTGTTTGTTCTTTGAATAATTTTATTCTTCTAATTAAACAAATACTTTTGAGCAGATGACTTCACGCCCCCCTTGTATCCTCCTCACGCCCCCCTAGGGGGGCGAGCCCCCTTGTTTGGGAATCACTTGTTTATATACAAATGATAATCAAATTGGAGATGAGTAAGGCCAAGCCATCAAATTAAACAATGGAAACCTTAGGTTCATCTACAAATGATAATCAATTGAGATGAATAAGGCCAAGCCATCCATATTAAAAATTCTCTTGGCACGGAGGAAACATGGTAAAAAAAATCACCACCTCTCATATTGTTACACCTATATTGCTTTAGTAGCACCCTCCTCCCCTCACCCTTAAATCCAAACCCTAACCACATAATACCCATCCCATTCCATTACCCCTCAAGATATCGTCCATCCCAGGCCTTCCATCTTCCCATATGAACAATGGAATCCCCCTAGCCTTGAGATGGAGGCTGTATTTATGTGCTAATATTTTCCATCCGCCATTATTCGCAGACACAGCAGCCTCTGTGAAGATAATGGAGAAAAGCATAAGCGATTCCAGTTGAGGGAGTTAATGAACCGTCAAGGAATAATAATATTAGGGAGAGGCGCCTCAGTGGCGTGATCGGTATGGTCTTGGCCTGCCACCTCGGTGGCCGCGAGTTCGATTCTCGGGCATTCCACTGAGGGGTGAGAGATGTGTATTTCTGGTGATGGAAGTTCACTCTCGACGTGGTTCGGAAGTCACGTAAAGCCGTTGGTCCCGTTGCTGAATAACCACTGGTTCCATGCAACGTAAAAACACCATACAAACAAACAAACAAATATCAGGGAGAAGTTTGATGAAAAGATCGCTGCGAGAATTGTCAAGATCTTACGATATTTCCGAAAAATAATTTTGTTTCTCATGAGAAGCACCTTCTTTCTCACTGTTGTAGGTAAATGCCTAGGATTTCTTAAATTAAAGCTTTAAACATCGGTCATTGTAAATACGTGGAAATTTAACAGAGCGAAGCAGACTTCATTTATTGATGAAATGTAAGTTCGAATGTCAATTTAGCCATCATTTGAAGAATCTATCAGCACAACAGTGAAGTGTCGACCAAAATTGCGCTGTAAAGAAAGCACCCCTAATCAGGAGTTAAGAGGACTGTTGGAATGTGTACAAAGGAGTTCCTGATTGGTATATTCGAGACCAATGACGTTGTTGGGTCTTCGTGTATTTGACAGAGACTCCATGTTGAATGGCTTGGAGGCTAAAGGCTCCTTTATTCATATATGCATCGCCGTGCAAGACTAAAATTACTATTCTTTGAAGTTTTCTTGGAATGAACTTGTTTTTATAAACTCTACATTAGTAATACACACATACTCGCGTGCACACATACACACACACGCATATATATACATAGTTAGATATTTTGTATGAATAAGCGTGTTTGTTTGTCTGCGCGCGCGCGCGTGTGTGTATGTCTATACTGACAATTTTTCACTCCGCATTTAAATCACCCTAACAACTTTCTACGAAACCCATTTCCCTGTAAATGTCGGAGACAGGAGCCATCACTTTCTTTCTTCCTTCCTTAGGATCAGTTGTTAGCTATTCTACCATATTTCCCCTTCGTTTCCCGCTGCTTGGGGTGGGGTGGGGGCCTGGTAGGGGTGTATTAGCCCTCTTCATATGCAGACCTCTGGAATTTTGGTTTCGTTTATTGTGCTCATTTTTATTCATTGCGATTTGGTAATAGTTTTTGCCTCTATTCAGGCGTAGTTGTCTCAATTTTCGTATCCATCCGGTTCTTTTCTCCTTCGTTACTATAGTAGATTCACATCAACCGTGCATCTGATGTCTAGGCCAGTCCTTTACGACGCTCCTGATTGGCTGTTGATTAGCCAATGACAGGGTTGGAAACTCCCAGTCTCTCGAGAGAGTTCACATAGGCAGGATACATGTTCCACATCTCTTGACGGATACTTTTGAAAGACGTATCCCTCAGGAGAGGTGGAACACAGATCCTACCCATGTGAACCCTCGAGAGAGACTGAGCGTTTCCAGCCCTGTCATTGGCTTATCAACAGCCAATCAGGAGCGTCGTAAGGGACTGACCTAGACATCAAATGCACGGTTGATGTGAATCTACTATAGAACACCCGTCTTCAGGCTGTAATTTATTCATATTATATTAATTTTGCTCATTTCATGAATGCTCCACTAAGACAGAACCCATTTTTGTCGACAGTCAAAATCCTTGATTTTCGGACTACGTAAGCCTCAGAATTATGGAACTGTCACCAAAGATAGACTTGAAATTGTATCAGCTATTTTTATTCTCTTACGTCATCTCCATTTTCCTGTCCCATTCATTCGCTCCTACCTCTACCTTTCCATATTTCTGTGTTCTGTCCTTTCCTCCTACTTAGCTCAGAGAGTAACGGGATCTGGAAAAGAGGCTTCACGGGGAATTCGCCTTTGTGGTACACGACGATAGAGGCGCTGAAGGTGTCTGGCCGGTTTTATATTTTGTATGCCATTATGTCCCTACGAGGATATGATCGCTTTTTTCTACCTTTATCAGTGTGATGGGGGTGGAGGGGCGGGGGGTGTAGAGTTCTTTAGAAAGGTTGATTCTCTCTCTCTCTCTCTCTCTCTCTCTCTCTCTCTCTCTCTATATATATATATATATATATTATATATATATATATATATATATATATATATATATATATATATATATATATATATATATATATATATATATATATATATATATATATATTAATCTCGGGATATTAATCTCGTTATTTATTTGGTAAACGTCTTTTTTATTTCTCTATCTCTCTCTCTCTCCCAAGCGACCAACGGCTCGCGACTTTTCTTTCTCTCTCTCTCTCTCTCTCCACCTCTTTCTCTCCATTCTAACAGGTAATCAAAATGAGAGACGAAGTTGTATAAAAATAACTATTTATTCAACAATGGAAAGTTAATCAATCAAGTCTAAATCAAGTCTCACAAACTAACTTAACTCAGTTACCCCCCCAACATTAAAATGTCTAAAACAGTAATTGTCACACCAATTGTCTATTCTCCCATCGGGACCACCCTCTAGGTCCCCGGTCCCCCCCTTGCCAGAACCCAAAGCTCCTCGCCAGAATCGTCTGTTTCAAAGACACGAGAAACACACTCGTAAGTACACATAAGGTTAAAGACAAAGTTAAAGATTAGATATTCTTATAAATGTCAAACAGACAACAAGCCACCCCTTTGGCTAAAGTAATGCAACTCACCCATGCAGCCGGAATATTTCACTCACTGAATACAAAAAAACTTCCCAGAGCTCCCCCGCCATCTTGCCTTTCTCCCACAGACGTCTCTATGCAAGTCTCCCATAGACTTGGTTAGTGATACATTAAAAATAGAAAAGACGCACATGCACATACGAATGCACACTTCGACAACGCCTCATATTACTGGTCGCAGCCAGTTTCCCAAAGGCACTTTGAACAAAGACCATGAACTGACGAACATTGACTCGCCTAACTAGCAGTTTCATATCACGCCACCACAGAAATCATTTATCAGCTTTTCTCGGACCGTTGCTTCGGCTCTGTTCTCTGCATTCCAAAAGGCCACAACGAACATATTGGCAATATATCATTATTTATAAAAACCCTAAGAATTACAAATAAAAATATCATATATATATATATATATATATATATATATATATATATGTTATGTGTGTATATGCATAAATATATATATATATATATATATATATATATATATATATATATATATGAATGGAACTCAGAAATGCTGAAAATGTATACGCAAAGATTGATTAATAAGTTGAGACATCTTGGCGTAACTCAGGTAGATAAAATATGAGCTCCAGACAGGTCACATTTTGATAAATTCTTCTTTTTTCGTCTTTAGTCACTTTCCAAATGATTAATGACAGTACGAGAAAGATAACGACTCGCCCAGATGACATGATGTCTTTTATTTTATTGAATATCCCACATCCACATACCCCGTAGGAGGCTAGTACCGTCAGTGGACCTCATGCGGTGCACTGTAGGCATTGCTTAAGCTTCTTTGCAGCGTGCCCTCGGCCCCTAGCTGCAACCCCTTTCGTTCCTTTTACTGTACCTCCTTTCACATTCTCTTTCTTCCATCTGACTCTCCACCCTCTCCTAACAATTGATTCAAAGTGCAACTGCTTTGAGGTTTTCCTCCTGTAACACCTTTCAAACCTTTTAATGTCATTTTCCGTTTCAGCGCTGAATGACCTCATGTGTCCCAGTGCTTGGCCTTCGGTCTAAATTCTATATTCAATTCAATTCACATCCACATAACTCCTCATGAAAGTTCAAGCGTAATCACAGAAACAAACAGAAAATCTTGGAATGAAATCTTCAGTGTCTTTCGTCTAAGCCTAACTCGAGACCCAGTGAGTGGTCTTACAATCGTGGCAACAGGACCTGAGACGTTTATAGTCGAAGTTAAGGAACAACAGCTCGAGACTTTCTTATCAAGCTGGGTTACGCAGCGATGGGAAGTTCTTTTCAAGTCTCTGCAAGGCTGTAAATGCTTTTCGCAATTGCTGCTAGGTAGCCAGGAAGGATTTCATGTTTTACTTTGAGGCAAATTAAATAAAATGTAAATATATTTGACCCAGTCGCGTTTCCGAACGATCCTGTAGTTTTTCTTATAAAAGTTTTATTAAGCAATTAAATTTGTTTGTAGTGAATAACTAAATAATTGACCTAAAATGTCAATGAAGTCAGAAAGGCTGCGTTCGGTTGTCAAAGGCAGAGGACTGTTTTTCGTCGTCCATTAAACGACGTTAATGAACAGCTCCACCGACTACTAACACATCTGGCGCTTTCCTTTCAAGCTCCCTCTTTAGCGAGAGGAATCGAAAATCTTCCTTTCAAGCTCTCTCTTTAGCGAGAGGAATTGAAAATCTTCCTTTCACGCTCTCTCTTTAGCGAGAGGAATTGAAAATCTTCCTTTCACGCTCTCTCTTTAGCGAGAGGAATTGAAAATCTTCCTTTCACGCTCTCTCTTTAGCGAGAGGAATTCAAAATCTTCCTTTCACGCTCTCTCTTTAGCGAGAGGAATCGAAAATCTTCCTTTCACGCTCTCTCTTTAACGAGAGGAATTGAAAATCTTCCATTCACGCTCTCTCTTTAGCGAGAGGAATCGAAAATCTTCCTTTCAAGCTCTCTCTTCAGCGAGAGGAATTGAAATTCGTTGATTAATGGACGATGATTGAAAAATTCGTACATATGAACATCGTCGTTCCCCTCTGCGTCATTCATAGAGCGAACAAAACGAGAGAGAGAGAGAGAGTCTCTTTTCCTCACTTCTTCCCTTCTCCCTCTTCATCTTCCCCTCGAGAACCCTCACCACAGACCACCATTATTTGTATCAACAACAGAAGTGACATAATTATAGTTCGTGCTCACCACAATGTGATCTTATCCAATCCCAATTCTATATCCCTCGTGAAACCCTTTCTTTTTTCTTTCTTTGTAATTCAGTAAGTATTCTCTCTCTCTCTCTCTCTCTCTCTCTCTCTCTCTCTCTCTCTCTCTCTCTCTCTCAATAAGAGGAGGAAGTTGTGCTTGGACGTGCGAGTAGTTGCTAAGGAAATTCCAGGGCACTGAATTCACTTCTCTCACATTTTGTTTCCCATCTTCTTTCCCTCTCTCTCTCTCTTCCCCTCACTCGTAGCCATAAACCTCCCCTCGTCTTCTTCCAGATCCTTTCCCTGAGCCCTCGTTGTCTCCTTATCTTCGCCGCCTTTCAAATGAATAACAATAGATTACGAGGTCATTGACCTCACTTGTGGCGTTTCGAGTTTCAGCAGGACGTTATTTAGCCTGAGTGGTCCACTGTAACGGGGTTTGGGTTCGGTGACTGCGTCCTCGAGATTTTAGGAAAGATACTGTTTATCTTCTACGGAGGAAATAGATCAATATTTAAAATATTCAGTAGATGTTGGAAAAGGCTGGTAGTCAAATATAATTTGCAGACATTCTTGGTCATTTTTCAGAAATGAATTTCACAGTTGCTTTTTTGAATTCTTTGAGAGACCTGAATATCTGGAGTGGAATACGTTACTGTCACGTAACTCTACAGTATTTGTAAACGTATTTCATCCGGCCTCTGTATGAATAAAGATAAGTTACTAATGTGAATTCATGCAATTTTTTTTTCAATTGTAGTCACCAAGGAAATGGCAAAATACGATTCTTTTTCGGTGAATGGGGAAATCCAGCTTTAATTACCTCCATTGGGAATTGCAAATTATTTCATTTTAATATCATGACGTTCCCTCTTTAGCTTTCTTATATTGTATATTTCATTTTAATATTAACACTCGTGGCGATACAGTTCATTTATTTGCTCTCTCTCTCTCTCTCTCTCTCTCTCTCTCTCTCTTACTATATTTAGTCACTTCCTCCAACTATCTTTTCCCTCCATCCCTTTCAGATTTCTTCGACCTCTTCCCCTCAGATTTGACCGTCAATTTCCCCTCATCCTTCTCGACCTCTCGTGTTCCCCTCAGTAATTCATTAATCTTTGCCGGTCTCCCAAACAGGTATAATATATTTTATGGGTTATCGACCTTACTATAGAAGTTTTGGGACGATATGGGGCTTGGGTCAGGTTTGTATAAAAAAGGTGTATATATCCGTTTTTTGGGATTAGAATGAAGGTATTGTAAATATGGATGTTGAAACAGTCGTATATTACAGACGTGGCATTTGCATGTGTGCATATTTAAGCATTTGCGCATTGAAGGAATGAATGACAAATTATGCAAAACATACACATGCACGCACAGTCTTTGAATAATTCTAGGGTGGACTTTGCAAGACCTAAATAGGAGTGTTGGTGGGTGAGTTGGAGTTTTTAAGATATATTTTGGGTAATGTGTATGTGATCATCCTGCCTGGTACTTAGTGCTTGTTTATGTGTGAGGCTTTTGTGAATTTAAATATTAACAGAAAAACTGTCATAAATAATATATATATATAAAAATATTTTAATCTAAATATATATATATATATATATATATATATCTATATTATAATATATATGTATATATATATATATATATATATATATATATATATATATATATATATCGTACCATGATTGTACCTATATATGAGTTTACGCATGTATGTATGTATGAGTGCTGTGTGTTGTGTGTGAGATCTGAGGTACTTTATGACTACGAATCGGGTATTCACGAATATTCCTCAGCCTATATATGAAGATTATATATATATATATATATAGTTATTATATATATATATATATATATATATATATATTTCCTCTAGAGTAAATTATCACTATAAATCCTTTTACGGTAAGTTCAAGTAATTTATTGTTTTTTCCTTCAACTATCCCTGTTTACGTATTGGAGTCCTTTCAAGGCTAGGCTCATACGTAACAATATATAATATATATATATATATATATAGTATATATATATATATATATATATATATATATATATATATATATATATATATACATACACACACACATTCATATACTGCGTGTGTGTGTGTCTTTGTGTGTGTACGCAGATGAAACAAAGAGTCTCATCCCTTCTTTTTCACCAAACTTGTCTAGAGACTTCATCACCGTTAATGAAGGAGGGGGAGGGGGAGAGGCATTTTGTTCGAGAGAAAGGAGTCGAAAGAAAAGGGGGTTTGAGCAAAAAGAAAAAAAAACTTTGATGGCTGCGACGTCTCACTTCGGGAGGCGGAGTTTTATGCAGATGAGAAAAAAAAAAAAAAAAAAGTGTTCCGACGGGAGAATTCGGTAAAATAATGACTCCCTCATACTTGCATTCAATTATTCATTGTAGTCAAGCATCCCCTACGTGTAAAATACTTTTACGTATATGGAGTTTTATATATTGCTGACGTGGACACGTTCTGCTTCCATTGTATGAGCAGGAATTTTATGAATGCTCTCAAGTGCCTCACTGTAACCACAGTTTATTTTATGGATACTGAGGAATATTCGGGAATACCCGATTCGTAGTAATAAAGTGCCTCAGATCTCACACAACACACACGCACACATATATACATACATACATAATTACATACACACACACATACACATCACACACATGTATATATATATATATATATATATATAATATATATATATATGTATATATATATTTATATATATATATATATATATATATATATATATATATATATTATATCTTATATATATATATATATATATATATATATATATATACATGTGTGTGTATGTGTATGTGTGTGTGTATGTAATTATGTATGTATGTATATATGTGTGCGTGTGTGTTGTGTGAGATCTGAGACACTTTATGACTACGAATCGGGTATTCACGAATATTCCTCAGTATCCCTAAAATAAACTTGTGGAACAGTGAGGCACTTGAGAGCCATTCATAAAATTCCTGCTCATACAATGGAAGCAGAACGTGTCCACGTCAGCAATATATAAAACTCCATGTACGTAAAAGTATTTTACACGTAGGGGATGCTTAACTACAATGAATAATTGAATGCAGGCATGAGGGAGTCATGATTTTAGCGAATTCTCCCGTCGGTATACTTTTTTTTTTTCCTCATCTGCGTAAAACTCCGCCTCCCGAAGTGAGACGTCGCAGCCATCAAAGGTTTCTTTTTTTTTTTTTTTTTTTTTTTTTTTTTTTTTTTTGTTTTTTTTTTTTTTTTTTTTTTTTTTTTTTTTTTTTTTTTTTTTTTTTTTTTTTTTGCTGAAACCCCCTTTTTCTTTCGATTCCTTTCTTTCGAACAAAATGCCTCTCCCCCTCCCCCCTCCTTCATTAACGTGATGAGTCCTCTAGACAAGTTTGGTGAAAAAGAAGGGATGAGACTCTTTGTTTCATCTGCGTACACACACAAACACACACACACACGCAGTATAGTATATATATATATATATATATATATATATATATCATATATATATATATATATATATATATATATATATATATATATACCTACCATATATGATATATATATATATATATATATATATAGTATTATATATATATATATATATATATATATATACATATACACTTATATATACATATACATATAATATATCTCATCTATATATATATATATAATATGTATATATATATATATATTATGTGTGTGTGGGGGGGTTGGGTGTCGGGGGTGGGTGTGTGTTAAAGAAAAAACCTGGTCTGGACTGGCAAAACATTGAACTTATTACAAGCAAATGATATTTCGTATTTGCATATTCGTTTCACAGCGTTGAACTCAATTTTCTCAAATGAACACTCGAGCATATTGACGAAAACTACAAATCCCACACGGTATCGAGACAAGAACCCAAATATTTTTAGGCAAAGTTGAGAGAGTATGATAGGAGACTCGAGAACTCTGTAAGAAGAGAAAAACCTTTGTATTAATTATTATTACTTATTATTATTATTATTATTAGATTTATTTTATTATTATATTATTATTATTATTATTATTATTATATTATTATTGATTATTATTAAATTTTTTATTTATTTATTTATTATTATTTTTTTTTATCACAGTCCTCCAATTCGTCTGCGTGGTATTTATAGTGTGGGGTTCCGGGTTGCATCCGGCCTCCTTAGGAGTCCATCACTTTTCTTACTAT
>NC_087215.1:7281875-7289375 GCF_015104395.2 Macrobrachium nipponense | reverse complement strand
GAAAAGAAATTCCTCTTTAATTATCCCTCGTGAACGTATCTAGTAAATACAAGAAGTTGTGAATAGATGAAACATCAGTGGACTCATCTAATTGCAGAGCAAATAAGCCAACATCTTTTATCTCCCTGATCACTTGTTCTTTTATACCAATAGACATTTCTTCAATGCGTCCTGATACTGTGTTGTCAGAGAGCGATATTTGCTGAATTTTTTTCTCACTATCACCCCCCAAAACAAGGTTAACCATTCTTTAAAGCACAAGGTTTTAGAAGAGTTTTGCCAGTGGTATGAGGTTTTTTCTGTTTAGCTATTTCAAGTGATACCTCATGTGAAGCCTTGAGTACATTCCTACTTTGCGTCTGAAATGCTCCACTTTCGTTTCAAGCTACATTCATTCTGACGTTTGAAGAAATTCACGTCTTGACCAGAATGTTTATGATGAGTCTTGTCAAGAGGATTTTTTTTTTTTTTTTTTTGTTTTTTCGGTTTTGAGGGCCTCAAGGAATCATTACCAAGTGCTTTCTGGCACAAAACACACTGACACTTTACCACACCCTTATCAGTAAATGATGTAAACCCATATTGTATATATTCCTCACAGAAACTTCTTTTAGATTTCTTTCCATTTGCCATGTTACATATATAAAGGTATAAGCCACGAAGGCTTATACCTTTATTTATTTAGGCATTTATCACGTTCCAAACTTTGGTGATTCAGTTATACATTAGTACAAATATTGCAAGAAACATGACTAAAATTCCCGTATTAATTGACATTCATGTTATTTGTATACTCTGTAATTATGAGCAAAATTTCATATTTAAAAAAAAAAAAAAAAATTATTCTCTATTCGTCATCCAGTTTTCTTTTTTAGCGAGCCCCTTTCTTTCATCCCCTTTCTTTCGCAAGTCATGTTTCTCTCTCCCCTCCTTCGTTAACGGTGATGAGGTCCCGTGGCGTGGTAAGTGGAAATTGGGACGGTGGGGGCGATGGGGGGCGGGGGAGCCCCTGAACCTTCTTTCCATAACACGAACATTAACGCAATATGTACAAAATGACATTTAGACAAGAGTGTTTTTTTGTGAGTGCAATGTTTTTTCTTGAATATATGATTTTTCCGAAATCTGGTGAGGTTGAGACTAGAATGATTGCGTATATTTAAGAAAATATTCTTTGTGTCATTGGAAATGAATTCGTTCTGATGGTAAAGTACAAATTTCTCAAAATGAAAAACGTTGGATGGAATTGACAATTTATAGCAAGAATCTTGATTATGAATATTATCATTTGACTTCTTCGGTTCCGATTTGCTGGCTCTGAATAGTATTGCAGTGGATATTGGAGAAAGAAAGGGCGCTGCCCATTCAGCAGTCGATTTGCCTCATGACCACATGATTTCTTGGGCGTCGTCAATAAACTGTTGGTTTAGTGACACTACAAATATTCTTAAGCGATGAAATAAAAGCAAAAGTTAAGTAGATCCTAGTTTAACCAGACCACTGAGCTGATGAACAGCTCTCCTAGGGCTGGCCCGAAGGATTAGCTTTTTATTTACGTTGCTAGGAACCAATTGGTTACTGACCAACGGGACCTACAGCTTATTGTCGAGATCCGAACCATATATAGAGAGATGAATTTCTAATCACCAGAAACACATTCCAATGATTCCGCGCTGGCTGCAGCTGCTGGAGCGAACTCTGGCTACCAGATCGTCAGGCGAGTACGCAACAGATTCATCCAGCGAGGAGCTATAGAAAACGTGTTTGAACGAGGAGCTATAGAAAACGTCATTGAAATAATTACTGAGGCTGGTTACTATTTATTGACTTTGAGATCAAAATCTTCAAATACGTGTCACGACAATATCACCGCCAAGAGTTTCTGAAGTAGCACAAAGGAAAAAAGTAAGTAAAGAGAAATATAAGTCCTGATGTCACAGTCACGTATTACTACCTGAAACTGTTAAAAAAAAGAAAAAAAAAAAAAAAAGGGCGAAATACTGACGTGGCCAAATAGATTTGCGTGTCGGTGGTGTATTGGCCGGCATCTTTTAGTAAACCCTATAACCATGATGGATGAACCTTGGGTCGCTTCTTGTTTTGTACTGCCGTTGTTTTTAAAGTGAAATGTCAATACATTGCGTTTTCGTAGCCTAGTGTGCAATAAATCTTTCAACTTTTTATATGAAATGTTTCCAGTATATCTTCCATTTTATCCGTGAGTATTTCAGTCTGTTTAGCAAAAGGTGAAAGTTCACTCCTGTGATGGAAAAAAAAAGAAAAGTTTTTCTCTTGACCATGTTTGCACATTTTCGAGCAGAGAGGAAAGCTGCTTTCAATGCTTCGTTCCAGAGGCATAAACTTGGTCATCGTGGTTGGCGAAACTTACAGTACCTTTCGATGTTATTGAAAAAGGGGAGGGAAATATGGCGACGCCTAGAGTTTATGCAAATTGAAAGGGACCTCTGTTGTTATCAAGAGGCTTTTTGGACTCTTGGTTTATCTGTTGTGTGGATTCAGAATTGTGTGTTGTTGCAAAGACTCTTCCCAATTTTAATACAAGATGGAATGGCAGCTGTAGTAGATTCACATCAGCCTTGCATTTGATGTCTAGGCCAGTCCCTTTCGACGTCCTGATTGGCTGTTGATAAGCCAATGACAGGGCTGGAAACTCTCAGTCTCTCTCGATTTCACAAAGGTTGGATGTATGTTCCACCTCTCACAAGAGATACTTTTGAAAGATGTATCCCTCAGGAGAGGTGGAACATACATCCTACCTATGTGAACTCTCTCGAGAGACTGAGAGTTTCCAACCCTGTCATTGGCTTATCAACAGCCAATCAGGAGCGTCGTCAGGGAGTGGCCTATACATCAAATGCACGGCTGATGTGAATCTACTATAGGACTTACTTCTGAGAGGTTTCTTATAGAATGCTTTCAATTCCAGAAAGGTATATATTTTTCGTTTTCAGATTCCCTGAAAGAGAAATGTGAGATAATTTCACGTTCGTCCGAAGCACGAAATCAGGCCACATGAATTGAATTTACGTAGTTATGCCCTTAACGCTCAGGCTGCTGATAAGGTAATAATATACAACTTCGCCCACATTGTGGCTGGATCCCATTATCGTAGACACAACAATAGATTAAACAGGCGGTGTTTGTTTGTGTCTAGAAGCATGAGCTGTAATGGCCGTCTAGTGGCGATTGTCCTTTGTTTGGGAGATTCCCCTGTGTCTCACGGAAGGAAGCTTGGAAGAGCGTCTTGATGGCAGATGCTGTGCTACATAGAGAGAGAGAGAGAGAGAGAGAGAGAGAGAGAGAGAGAGAGAGAGTAAATAAAAACTTCCTATTAGGGTATCAAAGTCAATTCGTAGAAGATAAACCACAGTGCATTGAGAGAGAGAGAGAGAGAGAGAGAGAGAGTGAGAAAGAAGAGAGAGAGAATAAAAACTTCCTATTAGGGTATCAAAGTCATTCGTAGAAGTAAAAAAAACAACAGTGCACTGAGATCGTAGGTGAACCACAGTGCATTGAGAAAGTGAGAGACCTTACCTTACCTTACAGATCTTACAGTTCGTTCGGGTTTGCCCCAGGTCCTTCAGTATGAGGCACCTCTAATGTCTACCAGAGATTTGCTATTACATCTTCCGGTATATTTTTATCTTCCAATCTTGGATGGTCTGGGATACAGTTTAGATATTTGTCGAGCTTATTCTTAAACACATCTACGCTCACTCCTGATATATTCCTCAGATGAGCTGGCAACGCATTAAATAGACGCTGCACTATCAATGTTTGTGCGCAGTGGATTAATGACCTGTGTGCTTTCCTTATTTTTCCTGGTATAGTTTTGGGCACTATTAATCTACCTCTGCTTGCTCTTCCTGATATTTTTAGTTCCATGATGTTTTCTGCTTATTCCTTCTATCTGTTTCCATGCCTGAATTATCATGTAGCGTTCTCTTCTCCTTTTTAGACTATATAATTTTAAGGATTGTAGTCTTTCCCAGTAGTCAAGGTCCTTAACTTCTTCTATTCTAGCTGTAAAGGACCTTTGTACACTCTCTATTTGTGCAATATCCTTTTGATAGTGTGGGTACCATATCATATTGCAATATTCAAGTGGACTACGAACATATGTTTTATAAAGCATAATCATGTGTTCAGCTTTTCTTGTTTTGAAGTGCCGTAACAACATTCCCATTTTTGCTTTACATTTTGCCAAAAGAATTGCTATTTGATCATTGCATAACATGTTCCTATTCATCATCACACCAAGGTCTTTAACTGCTTCCTTATTTGTGATTGTCTCATTATTAGGTCCCCTATATGCATATAGCTTTCCTTCTCTGTCTCCATAATTTACTGATTCAATTTTATCAGAGTTAAATACCATTCCTATTTACCTCTGCCCAATCATATACTTTGTTAAGGTCTCTTTGTAGAGCGTTCCTATCTGCATCACAAGTAATTTCTCTACTTATTCTTGTGTCATCAGCGAAACTACTCACTACCGAATCCTTAACATTACTGTCTATGTCTTCAATCACCGTACCTTGTGGCACACCGGATATTTCCTTGGTTTCATCCGATTTCTCATCGTTTGCAATAACTATCTGTTTTCTGTTGTGTAGAAATTCTTTTAACCATCTTCCTACTTTATCCACGATATTGTGTTTTCTAATTTTCTTCGCTAATATAGGTTATGGCTACCTTGTCAAAAGCTTTGCAAAGTCTAGATAAACCACATCTGTTTTCATTTCCACTTTTCATATTTTTGAATATGTTCTCACGGTGGACTAACAGTTGGGTTTGTGTACTTTTTCTGGGTACGAAACCATGTTGTCCTATATTAAACAAATTATTTTTTATTAAATGTTTCATAATATTTTTCTTCATTACTCTTTCATACACTTTCATAATATGTGATGTTAGACTCACAGGCCTATAATTACTTGCCTCTAGTCTTGATCCACTTTTGAAAGTAGGGGTGATATATGCTAATTTGTGCTCATCATAAATCTTGCCTGTGTCTACATTTTGTCTTAATAATATTGCAAGTGGCTTTGCGATAGAATAAACTACTTTCTTTAACAAAATAGCAGGAACTCCATCAGGCCCTGCAGCAGCTCCATTTTTAATTTCATTAATTGCCTGCACAATATCAGCTTCATTAATTTCTATGTCAGCTAAATATTCACTATTTTTCGTCCCTTACTTCTGTATCATTATCTTCATTATCTATTCTAGGGGTGAATTCTCTCTTATATCGTTCTGCCATTATGTTGCAAATTTCCTTTTTTTCATTCATTAATCTCCCTTCAATTTCTTAGGAGGGTCCTATTTTCTATTCTTCTTTTATTCATCTTTTTCGCGTATGAGTATAATAGATTGGGGTTTTGCTTGATATTTATTAGGGTTTTTTCTTCCAAGTCCCGTTTTTCATTTTCTTTTGATTGTATAATCTTTTGTTCTGCATTTTCTATCTTACTTTTTAGTTCTATAACTTTCCATGCCTTTTTTTCTTTTTCTTTGCAAGACCTTTTTTCCACTTTCTGATTTTCTGGAACAAGATCCTTCTGTCTCTTGGTATGCATGACTGATGTTTACTTTTCTTCTTCGGTATATATTTATCCACTATTTTCTCTAATATTTTATATAATATCTCCGTATTTACCCTTATGTCATCACTTACGAAAATGTTATCCCAATCTTTGTTTAATTCTTCATTTATTTCTGACCATTTTATATTTTTACTGTAGAAGTTGTATTTTCCATATCCTTCCCACTTTTTCATTTCTTGCTTATCTCTGTTTTCACTTGCTTTGGAATGGACTGTTAATTCTATGACATTATGGTCTGAAATACTCGCATTATAAACTATTATTTCTTTAACATAATTCATCTCGTTCACAAATACTAGGTCTAAAGATATTTTCCTTTCTTGTTGGCAGGTGATTTATTTGTTGAATGTTGTATTCTAGTAGCATATCTAATAGCTTTTCGAATTGCCTCTTATCTTCTGCACTACTATTACTCTCTTTTTTATATGTATAAGTACAAACCACAATCTCCTATTCGTTCTTTCCATTCTACGAAAGGAAAGTTGAAGTCTCCAGATAGGAGAATAGTCCAGTCCTTGTGATTTCTACATATATCATCCAATTTTTCTATTATTAAGTCAAACTCTTTAGTATAAGGAGGTCATATATTATTACTATGTTCATTAATTTTTCAGATTCAAATTCTACCGCTATTAGTTCACATTCTGAGTTACTATATTTCTCATATATTTTTCCTTGTTTTTGTCTTTCCCTATATATTGCGGTTCCCCCTTGATTCCTATTTTTTTCTATCTGATCTATAAGTTTGGAACCCTTTTATTTGATCATCATTCCCAGTCTCTTGGGAATACCAGGTATCACTTATATTCATTATATCTATTTTCTTTTTCAATTTGGGTTAGTTCTTACTTCTAACGTACTCCATTTTTCTTTTTGAGTTACTCGTAACTAAACCTTGCGCATTCATCACTATGATGGTTTGCGTGTTTTCTCCTTCATTTAATATTGGTAGTAATAAGGATTTTCCCATGTCTCTTTCCTGTTCTGGTATGTTGTTCTTTTTTTCATTTCCAGAAATTCTGACATTAAAAAATCCAACTTTTCCATAATATTTGATCTTCCTTCATCATAATTATTCATTTTGTGTCTGAATCTGCAATTTTCTCCGTTTCCTTTCTGCAATATCCTCTTGCATAATAAATACAGTTATTATCTCTTGAGTAAAATTTTGGAGCTGATGCTTGAAATTTTTTGCTGACAAATCTGCATATCTCGTTGGTGGCTTGCTTTTTTTCTTTTACCTGATATTCTTTATTTCTCTCCTTTATTTGTTTCTTTCTTATTTTGTATTTTATTTTATTACTTGATTGATTATTTATTTGATTATGTTTCATGGCTACAGGGTGCATATATTTACATTTTTTGTGGAACTTACATCCTTTTCCTTCTTTTAGGTTTTTGCATATTTTTGGATGCAGATCTCTGCAATCATCCCCATAGCCATCTAGGTATGCACATTTACCATATATTTCATAGTTGTGACATACCTTAGGATGTTTGTAGTAACATCTTTCTCCAAATCTGCAATTCCCTCTTTTCAAAAGGTTGCGAGAGAGAGAGAAAGAGAGGAGAGAGAGAGAGAGAGAGAGAGAGAGAGAGAGAGAGAGAGAGAGTAAATAAAAGCTTCCCATCAGGGTATCAAAGTCAGTTCGTAGAAGATAAACCACAATACCTTTTTTTTTTATTGTCAATAGATATTTTGCCAATATCGTTTTTTTTTTTTGCTCCCAAATTTTTGTTTTGAAAAGTTAGTGAGATACATCATGAAACGGGCGACCCATTAAAATGGAATAGTCAATGAAGTGTCTGTCATAGTCTCCAAAAATTGCTCAATCTCACTTTTACTTCTTTACTTAGTTATTATGTGATCTGC
>NC_087215.1:7255361-7281375 GCF_015104395.2 Macrobrachium nipponense | reverse complement strand
TGTCCTCCGCTTCCCATGTTTAATTTGCCGCCTCCACTTCCACCGAATCACAATGTATTAGTCGGGTGTTGCGAATGATGAGAAAACGGGCCACCACACAGGAGCGAGGGAGAGAGAGTCTGATCTGGGTTTGCCAAATGCCTTTCCTTGCATTTTGGATTTTGGGAAAGTTTGTGGTGTATTTCTTTCTACCTTGTTTTTGTTGACTTTCTTTAGAATTTCACTTTGTGTATCGTTCGTTATCAATATTTTGCTGTGACTTGGGGTCTCTGAGCTTCTTTGCAATTCATATCTTGCCCTTAGACTTTTAACAAGTTGATTACTACTGATCCGTCGAGTCCTCACTTAATTTTATATGGCTGCTTTTATGATTAACGTTTTTGATATTGAAGTCCACCGTCCTACATGTGTTGATGTTATTGCTTCTATGAAACCTCCTGTTGCTGATGCCCACGAAGCAATTACGAAGACTTGAAATATATAAGGAGGAGTTTTGATTAATCGTATTTCCTTGGTCAGTGGTATGTTACCAGAACAACATACAGCAAAATATTGTAGAATTAATATAGATATTGGTTCTTATCCGATATCTTGCTATTTAATTGAAAATTGAATAGTACTTTATTTGTGAAGTATAGGCGGATTTATATGACTGTAACCATGTGTATATGTCATCTTTACTAAGCCTGCCCGTCTTCTTATTTCGTCATTATCCAGTCTCTCAGGCAGCGATATTTCCATAATCCACCTCAGCATTCTCGTCTCTGTTCTGTCAAGCTTTAATTCCTGCAAAGGTGCCTTAATATCATGAAACATTAAATAAAGTAATGTTGCCTATTACTTTCTAGCTACTTTATTTTAAAGGAAGTTTGAGTTTATATTGCAGTTACACCGAACATTTTGTTTGCTGTTTTAGTGCAAATTTTGATAATTTTCATTAATGAAATTTATGAGAAAATATAAGGGACAATTCAGTTGACTTTCTTTAAGGAAATCCCATCAGAAACCTCTCTCTAAAGTTTCGTTTACAATTTAAAAAAAGATTTTTTTTTTTATTTTACATATTCATATAGTCTTTTTAGGTTTCAGGCATTATTTCTCTTTCTCTGTAAATGTCTTTCTGTGTGCTGGGGAATGTGTTTGTTTTAAATTTTCTCAACAATACAGTATTTATCCATCACTGCCGCCTGCTAATGACTTAAAGGACCACAGTTTCTATTGGAGTGGAGAGAATTGTGAGTGCATGTGTATGTAAGAGAGAGAGAAAGAGAGAGAGAGAGAGAGGAGAGAGAGAGAGATATCTTCTCTTCAAGAGTTTCGATAACTCAATAACTTTATCCCGAAATCCAGCGATACAATTCCTTATGTTTTTCGTCGCTTCTCTGAAGGTTTGATTTTCTCCAAAGAATACGCAGGGAAGATCTCCCTAGTGGCAGATAAGAGACTCCTTGTCACGGTTACGTTATGGGTTTCCCGTTCTTGAACGAGCCCCTGGGGTTCTGGCGGTTTTTTTTTTTTTTTATATTCTGCGGAATACGATAGTGATGTCACTGGCTTGCGATTGAGAAAGACCTCTCTCTCTCTCTCTCTCTCTCTCTCTCTCTCTCTCTCTCTCTCTCTCTCTCTCAGTAATGTCTTTATGTCATGGTATACTGGTCCAGTACATTAAGGACGTCAATATCAATCGAGCATAGTATGTTCATCAGGAGAGAGAGAGAGTTGAAATTATCAGCTAGGTTTTTGGTCTAACTGATTTATTCATCTTTTAAAGGTTTTGTCTTTTATGAATCTCGTAGGAAAGATATTTGTTCATATGAAGGGACGAGGATGGATCCAGAAGGTTTATAAGTCGTATCACAGCATTGATATATATGTATCAAAAGTGCATGCTTTATTTTCTACAGAGTTGACGCAACAAAGACAATTTATTTAGAGCGCGTGTCTGTGATAATAAATTTGTACTCTCTGTGAATGTAGCTGTTTTTTTTTTTTTTTTTTACTTTTAGTTTTATAGAGAACGATACCCATCTGTAATCCACCGAGAGAATCAGATTTTCCAGTCGGAAGTCCAGTGGTGAAAGACGATTCCAGGAATAGGATTTTCCCATTGGGAATCGTTAGAACGGCGAAGGTTTTCCTCCTGGGGATATTAGGAGGAGTCGATGCTTGGAATAAAGAATGGTAGGTAGGCACAGGGAGCTTGGTTTGGAGGCTTACATTCTGCCCCATGCGACCCCTTTGCAAGGACATAGTATAGGTGCTTTGGCGGAGTTGAGCAGATATGATGAGATTTTGTGTGAATTCATATCATGCTTTGGAAATGGTAACGACGGCTTAAAGTGTCCAACCCGATTTTTGTTTTAATTTTTAAAATTTATTTGTTTATTTATTTATTTTTTGAACTGTAGGCATATGTGAGCATTTGGACGACTAATCATTAATGTCCTTCGATATATCCGGTGTCTCTTTGTTAATTGAATGTTGGCTTTGAAATTATTTTTAGTCATTTTTAAAGTCCTCATGATCACAATTTTTATGTTCGTTCGCGTGTTTAGATATATCCAGTTTGCCACTGTTTTATCAGTGAGAGTTTGTTTCAGTAATGCAAATAAAGACGACGGGAACACTTATGGCAATTTCCCTACAATTTCCGACGTTCTTCATTTAAGTTTTTGTTAAATAAATAATTTTATTTATGAATATTTATCGAGCAAATATTGACTTTTGCCCAGGCTAACCTGAGCTTCAGCAAGGATTATTTTTTTGCCTCAGATGACGAGGAAAGAGATTGCATCATCGTGATTTTGCAAAATAGGAAACAAAGGTTATAATTCCCAAAATATATGAGACGGTCATTCGAGGAAATATATTCGAATGAAGTGTAGGTAAGATAGTTCAACTGTATTATTTCTAGCTGAAGTTAAAGCAACATTATAAAGCTCCATAAAAGGAGAAAAAAAGGAAAAGGATATTTGGTTAAAAAACATCCGGCTCCTTCCAGCCTCGTCAAGTGGGGCAGACGCAGCCATCAAAATCATACCAGGAGAGAATCGCCTTTCGCTCCGCTAAAATATCATCGTAACAATGCCGCTGTGTAGGATATCAGGATATCCACTTCTTTCATCGCGATGGAAAGAGAAAGCAATTTTCCAGCGAGAGAGAGAGAGAGAGAGAGAGAGAGAGAGAGAGAGAGAGAGTTGACAAGACCCTCATAGGTAGCTTCATCCTGTCCTACTACTTCCTGTCTGCTATCCCTACAGCAAGGGGTCGGTTGCCTTCATCCGTCTTCTTCAACTGCTACTTTCCATAGCCTCCTCCTCCTCCTCTGCTTAACCATTCTTCCCCCAAATCCTTCTTTATTGTATCACGACATAGAGTTCTTTGCCTCTCAATCGACATTATACCCCTACTACGTTTCCCCCGCAGGCGGGTAGCCGTCAGTGCACCTCATGCTGTGCACTGTAGGCATTACTTAAGGTTCCTTGTAGCGTGCCTTCGACCCCAAGCTGCTACCCCTTTCTTATCTTTTACTGTACTTCCTTTCATATTCTCTCTTTCATCATATTTTCCACCCTCTCCTAACAAGTGATCTATAAGTGCAACTGCTTTGAGGTGTTCCTCCTTGTTACACCTTTCAAACCTTTTACTGTTAATTTCCGTTTCAGCGCTGAATGACCTCGTAGGCCTTTGGCCTAAATTCTATGTTTAATCCCAATTTCCACCGAAGCCTCTTCTCTTCATGCCTTTCTTCTCTCTCTCATCCTTAACACATGACCAAACCCTCTCAACCTCGACTCATTTAATATCAGTACTGAGCACCTCAGTGGCGTGATCGGTATGGTGTTGGTCTGCCACCTCGGTTGCCGCGCGTTCGATTCTCGGCCATTCCGCTGAGGGGTTAGAGATGTGTACTTCTGGTGATAGAACGTTCACTCTTGACGTGGTTCGGAAGTCGCGTAAAGCCGTTGGTCCCGTTGCTGAATAACCACTGGTTCCATGCAATGTAAAAACACTATAAACAAACAAACAGTAACCGTTACTATCCGTGCATTTAAGATCACCTCACTTTCTGTCCTGTCGCCCAGCGAGGTCCTTGAATTCCATCTCGGCATCCTCATTTCTGCCCGCCCCATCTTCTGTTTCTCTTCCTTCATGATGCCCATGTTTCTGGGCATGAAGAACGCCATTCCTCAGGTACTGGCGCTTTTCGCCTCGTTCTTATCGTCAGACTTATGATGGTGGCTGTGAATCACCTCAAGCTAAAACGTGCAGCTGCAAAGGAGAGGTATTTTGTCGCCTCGTATTTAAAGCTCTTCTGCTTAAGAAATTTAGATTCTGGAGTTGTAATTTCACGCATAACTTACGTCGAGTGGGTTCTTTGTGTTGCTTAAGTGATGCTGCCTTAAACATTTCCTCGGAGCTAGAAAAACGACGTCTTGGGGAATATTTAGGGTGGTACTTTCTATTTCAGCTTTTAAGGTTCAACCCCGTTAGATACAGGGCCAAGACAGTACTACAGGAGAGAGAGAGAGAGAGAGAGAGAGAGAGAGAGAGAGAGAGAGAGAGAGAGAATTAAGTGTGAATCTCCTTGTCAGTAGATAATGCTACTCATTATCTTATTTGTGGGTTTAACACAGATTCATAGAAGCTAGGGAAACGTTTAGTAACTTTTTTTCCTCACGAAAGTGCTCATCCTCCACCCTCCAAACATCATCCAAATTGCAACTTTCTAGGCTCAGTAGTTTTCATTTTAAGGTAAATTTAGCCATAATCGTACTTCTGGCAGCGTTACGGTAGGTACGAACAACACAGGCCGCCACTGGACCGTGGCTGAGTTTCATATGTAGAGTTCTCTTACCCTTATATTTTACCTATTCTACTTGAGATTTGTACTTGCATGTTTCGTCTGAAGGTACCAAAGTAATTTCTCTCTCTCTCTCTCTCTCTCTCTCTCTCTCTCTCTCTCTCTCTCTCTCTCTCTCTCTCTCTCTCTCTCTATTTCTTTGCGCATTCCTCATATGTGCATTGAGTTCTAGTGTGCTTATAGTTAAACCTGTTGTACCGAAAGTTTATACTGAAATTGTTCCCTCTAAATATGTGAAAATAATGAACTTCCCGAGCCTCCTTACGTTGTGTCGTAAAAAGGAAACAAGAATCCAAAGTCCAAATGCCATGCAGTTGCAAAGACTCTGGCAAAATTGCCTCATTTGCATAATAAAAGGGCCGAGTTCTGAGGTACTTGTTTTGGCTCGAGTCCAGTTGCGCCAATTACGCATTTGATATTAATAGTGAGGGGAAATCTTTAGCTTCATCTAAGTGTCGCCATCATCATTCGAATTAGTTTTTGAAGATACGATATATTCGACGAATTGATTTGATCCATTTGGTGTAATAAGTATTTCTTAGTGTAACCAGACCACTGGATTTTCAACAAGGAATTTTAACACAACCTTTTCTTGTATAAGTATTCATTTGATCGTTTGATTTCTCATGGAATTTTATGGGAATCTGATAGCTATTACTGTATGTGGGTCATTAATTCCTCAAGTTTTTTTAACTCTTGAAAAATCCGCCTGATGACCAATGAGAAAAGCTGCTAAAAATATTTGTTAATTTGGAATATACGTAGAAAAAACCGTTCACTTTAACGAAGTTAACTTCGGTTTTATATCTGTAGCACTTTTTCTTTTGCTGTTTGTGATACCGCAGCCTTCCATTATTTTCTGGCAAAACAACTTTAATAGCCGTTCCTTTTAAAGCTCTAATGAAATTGACCTGAGCTCCAAGAGGAGGAGGCGGAGGAGGAGGGGGAGGGAAGGGGGAGGAGGGAGGAGGAGGAGGAGGAGGAGGAGGAGGAGGAGGAGGAGGAGGAGTTATTAACGAACAGGTTGTAACTGGAAAAAGGATGATAGAATGGTCGCTTTAAAAAAAAATCCCCGTTTTGAGTAATTCTATAGAACATGCAGTATATTGATAGTTTATGGATCATACTAGATACCTGTATCAACATCACATTTAACCTTTGATGATACGTGCATCGCATTCATAGTTATTGATGATTTATGCATCAAACGTGAGCCATGCGGTATATATAAATGCAACGTACGTCATATTACTTCAACATGCATTTCACGCACTAGATGTACTGTAATAGGGAAGTGACGTTTGCATCAACTTGGTGTGCAATGTTTAACATCTGATGGAATTCGACAGTGTTGATTAGTCTTGGTGTTCGCTGATGACAAGTGTACATGTTGTTTTTCTTATAGAGGTAAATAATGCTGTGTACGTAAACAATCGGTTGTACTACAGATAAAACAGGTTAATCTTGGGGTATTTTGCCTTTTGCTTCCTATACTCAGCCACATCTCCATCCCTGTTTAATGTTTCGTAACTTATCCTCCTTCGTTTGATGGCTCAAACAACAACGTAACTCTCCCCCGACCGTGTTTGTTGTGGGAGAACATTATTCCGCAATGATGTCGCTCCATCTGTCACCTGTTAGTTGGAGCAAGGCGCTACTGTTACTGTTACTGTTCCTCAGCTCCAAACTTTCCCAGGTAAAACCATCGACAATCCTTTGGGGTGGGAATGTTGTTCTCAGACGTATCCACACATGTTATATATATATATATATATATATATATATATATATATATATATAATATATATATATATATATATATATATATATATATATATATATATATATATATATATATATGTGTGTGTGTGTGTGTGTGTGTGTGTGTGTGTATAACTGAATCACGAAGATATGGAACGTGGTGAATGTATAAATAAAGGCAAATGCCATGAAGGAAAAAGTGTAACAACAGACTGGTTGCTTATAGGCCTTATATATATATACATATATATATTATATATATATATATATATATATATATATATATATATATAAATTGTGTATGGGTATGAGTGTTCCTTTTAGTTTTTTATTCACGTTATGCTAATAAACAACAGTTTATATAAAACATTTCAATAGTATAATTTACAATGGCCTCGCTTAGAAAAGTTGTATTTCCAAAATAAACTCTGTTCTTTGGCATAAGCTGAAATCACAACATACTATTGCGCAACATCTAAGGCGGGCAGGATATTAGAAATTTGGAAAGGGATCAGAAGTCCACATCAGGCCTCCTGTCTCCTTTAGCATCTTATCACAAGGCCTGGTAATTCGGTCTAACCCACCAGTCAGAGGAAGAAGTAGAGCACATTACAGAAGTGGACTGGAAGGAAGAACAGCGCTTCCTCAGTGGCGTGGTCGGTATAACCTTGCCCTGCACCTCGGTGGTCGCGAGTTCGATTCTCGAGCATTCCATTGAGAAGTGAGAGATGATTATTCTGGTGATAGAAGTATACTCTCGACGTGGTTCTGAAGCCACGTAAAACGGTTGGTCCCGTTGCTGAATAACCACTGGGTCGATGCAGCGTAAAAACACCATACAAACTAACAAACTGGAAGAACGATCGTTTTTGGAAACACTGGAATCTTGGGTAATTGGAGAGTTTGTGTTATTTTCACATAGTATTACTTTTTGTAAGGTGTTCTTTTCACCAAGTGTGGGCGAACTTTTCAGTGCAAGGTCCACATTCAAAAATTCACAATTGTATAGGGCCCCATAGTATATTAAGAAAAATAATCTATATTTAAGAATAGACAAAATGAAAGGCCTTTAAGAAAAATGCAATTAAATTTTAATTGATATTTTAAAGTACTGTAGAAGTTTCATATTAAACGCATTTATTTGAAAGAGAACTTGGTGAAAATGAGTAAGGAAAACGCTCCTAGCTTAAGTTCTAGTTGAATGAATGCTCATCGTCCATGCCAGTCTCTCTCTCTCTCTCTCTCTCTCATCCTGCCAAAATGATGCACTGGATGGACGCCAAGATGGCCATCTCTGGGACTGCGAGGTAAATCTCTTTCCGCTTTTATCTCTGCCGCATCGTCTTTGGTTACTCTGCCTTCTGGGTCATAAATGTTCGGAGGAATTTGCAGGACACTCTCTCTCTCTCTCTCTCTCTCTCTCTCTCTCTCTCTCTCTCTCTCTCTCTCTCTCTTTCCGCTTGGCTTTCTCACTTCCCACTCCATTATTCTATCTTTCTCCATTCTCATCTTGCTCACTAAATCTCTGGTAGATACATTGAGCCACTGACTCGAATTAATGTCGGTATCTGCTCCCATTTTTCAGTGCGAGTTCAGCCCGTAGCATTTTCCTTTTCTCATACTTCTATAATGTTTTTATTGATTTATCTATTGCGTCTCTCTCTCTCTCTCTCTCTCTCTCTCTCTCTCTCTCTCTCTCTCTCTCTCTCTCTCTCAAGAGTTTATAGAGATACTTCAATGGAAGCCTTGCCGTATTGAACATTCTTTACGTACACCTAAATTGGAAACATGTTTCTTCAGCCCAAAACCCCTTTCAGATTTATTACTGCACAAGTTGAAACGCAATTGTGGCAGTATTCTGGCTGATTATCAAACAATTATTAAATGCCCTCATAAAATGCTGAAGAATTTACTCAGGTTTCTGTACATTTTATTCGTCACACGCGTATGGCAGAAATTGAATACGTTCCTTGTTTCCAGTGGAGTCAAGCAATACAATTAGCACACCTACGGCAAAGAGTCGTAATGGAAAGCTTCATTCACACAAAGTAATCTGGCAAAGTTGAACTTTTGTATACGATGTAATAACCGTTTCTTTGATTTAATATTGAAACATAATTGTACGGAGCAACAATAAGGCGTATGAAATCGGCCCAAGTTCTCTTATACATTGCAGGTACAAAATGAGTTGCTTCATAGTTGAAGTGTTCTTGTGATAGAAGTTCACTCTCGACGTGGTTCGGAAGTCATGTAAAGCCGTTGGTCCCGTTGCTGAATAACCACTGGTTCCGTGCAACGTAAAAACACCATACAAACAAACATAGTTGAAATTATTTGACCTGAGGTCACTGATTATTTGGAAATGTATTTAATGATAGGATGGGGAAATAGAAATGCATGGAGAAGTAATATATCTAGAAGCTAGAATTGATGGGTCTTTGAAAGTACTTTCGTATTTTCTTCCCATAACTTGAACTGTTGACTTATACGAGTGAAATCCGGCAGCAAATTGCAATGCGAAATAGTTGACAGGTTACATAAACTTCGTAATAATTTGTCACCATATACACAGACGCACTTGCGCACATTCAAGGAAATTTACATGTATATCCCCAAACCTACTCGCGTATACTTATATATATATATATATATATATATATATATATATATATATATATATATATATATATATATAATATATTAGATGTGTGTATATATATATATATATATATATATATATATATATATATATATATAATATATATATATGACTGGTAAAGGTGTTCTGTAACAACAGAATTCCATCTAATAAAAGGAGCCCATAAAACACCAAAATGTAGAGAGAAAAGTACTATATTTCAGAGACTGCTGTCCTCTCTCTTCAGGATATGAATGAGAAAAGTTTACAGAAAAGGTGGTATTTATACCAAGAGATTCGTCCACAAGTAAGCCAATTTAGGTCACCCCCGCTGATAATCTTCCTTTAATCTTCTTAAGCGTTGTTGAATGAACACTGCGTCGACGATGTCTGATGTCCAATTCCCTTTTGAGATGTTCATTACCTGCTTCTCTTTTATTAAGGCCGATTCCATCATTTGACTCTTGTACCGGCAGTTGCTGCTATAAATTACACGTGACATATTCCAGTTTATTCTATGGTTATGCTTCATTTATATGATTGAAAATAGGCCGAGTTTCTGTTGTCCATACCTAACTGACCGTTTGTGTTGTATTAATCTCTGGGGAAGTGATTTACCTGTAAATCCGATGTAAGATTGGTCACAGTCCTGGCATGGGATCTCATATACCCCCGAGTCTTTGGGCGATATCTTTTGTTGGACGTTAATCAGGGATTTGGCTAAGGTATTTGGGTAGGTAAATGCAAAAGGGTTGGATTTCCCAAGGGTGTGAGTTACTCTCTTAATCGTCTCCAGGTGGGGAATTTTTATTTTATTGTTGGGTGTGTCCTCTGGTCTTGTCTTTAGGGGGTCGGTAGAAAATTACGTTTGCTTTTTGAATTGCTTTCTCAATTATATGGTCAGGATACTTTAAAGATGAGAGTTGCTTGCGAATTAGTTCAAATTCTTTTTCCAGGAAATCTGGGGAACAAATTCGTAAGGCTCTTAAGAATAGGTTGCTAGCTAGACTTATCTTGATAGTATTGTCATGATAGCTAAAGTAGTGAATATATGAAAGTGAGAACGTTGGTTTTCTGTATATTGGTAAATTTGTATTCTGTCGTGTCTCTGATTATTAAAACATCAAGAAAAGGAATTTTGTTGTCTGTTTCCCATTCAACTTTAAATTTGATGCTGGGCACTAATGCGTTTAATTTTGAGAGGAATTCATTAAAATTACCCACTTATTATACCCAAAATGTTAGTATGTCATCCACGTATCTCATCCACAGCATGTTTTTGGGTTTTATTGCATTTATTACTGTAGTTTCAAAGTATTCCATGTACAGATTGGCTAAAATAGGACTTAAAGGACTACCCATACTACACCCGAATTTTTGCTTGTAGAATGATTCCCCGAATGAAAATACGTTATTAGATGCACATAATTCAACTAACTTTATTATTTTGTCAAGTGCCAAAGGGAAATGATCTGAATAGGGGGATAATTTTTCCCTTAAAAACTGAAGAACGTCCTGTACTGGTACTTTTGTGAATAGGGAGTCTACGTCCAAGGCTTAAAAGTTTTATGTTGTGAAGTGGTATATGTGCTTCTCTGAATTTGTGACAAAAGTCTTCCGAATGTTTGATGTGACTGGGAGAAAAAGTGCCTAAAAAAAAAGGAGGAAAGGAGGCCAGCTAACCATTTAGAAATTTTGTAATTGAAAGCTCCGGCGCATGAAACGATGGGTCTGAATGGAAGATTGTCTTTGTGAGTTTTGGGAAGACCATAAAAGTAGGGTAATTTAGGATTAATTACTTTAAATTTCTCTAATAGTTCAATACTCTTTTTGTCTTGGCCAATTAATCTTACTTTCCGAAAATTCTGTGGGAACGTTCTGGAGGGGATTTTTCGTCAGTTTTTCGTAAGTATTTGTGTCGCTAAGGAGCTGGTTGATTTTGTCGAGGTAGAAGTCTTTGTCCATTATTACAATTTTGCCGTCTTTGTCGGATCTACTTATTATAACATCTAACTTTTTTAGCGAGTGGATGGCTATCATGAATCTGCGGGGAACAGGATATTTCTTATGAAGGTCAGTTAAAGCATTTAGTAACACTCCTTTTAAACATATCTCTTCACGGCTGTAGTTTTTGTCAGATATGAATTTATCAAAAGCCACTATGAAGTCTAGGTTGTTTTTGCGGTCTGGCATTAGGGCAAAGGATAAGCCTAAATTTAAAACTAAATGTTGATTTACAGTAAGGGGGGTGTGTTGATAAGTTTAAAACTTTGTCTTGTTGTTCAAGATTATTCCATGCGCTATTACAGTACAGGACGTTCTTCAGTTTTTAAGGGAAAAATTATCCCCCTATTCAGATCATTTCCCTTTGGCACTTGACAAAATAATAAATTTAGTTGAATTATGTGCATCTAATAACGTATTTTCATTCGGGGAATCATTCTACAAGCAAAAATTCGGGTGTAGTATGGGTAGTCCTTTAAGTCCTATTTTAGCCAATCTGTACATGGAATACTTTGAAACTACAGTAATAAATGCAATAAAACCCAAAAACATGCTGTGGATGAGATACGTGGATGACATACTAACATTTTGGGATAATAAGTGGGGTAATTTTAATGAATTCCTCTCAAAATTAAACGCATTAGTGCCCAGCATCAAATTTAAAGTTGAATGGGAAACAGACAACAAAATTCCTTTTCTTGATGTTTTAATAATCAGAGACACGACAGAATACAAATTTACCATATACAGAAAACCAACGTTCTCACTTTCATATATTCACTACTTTAGCTATCATGACAATACTATCAAGATAAGTCTAGCTAGCAACCTATTCTTAAGAGCCTTACGAATTTGTTCCCCAGATTTCCTGGAAAAAGAATTTGAACTAATTCGCAAGCAACTCTCATCTTTAAAGTATCCTGACCATATAATTGAGAAAGCAATTCAAAAAGCAAACGTAATTTTCTACCGACCCCCTAAAGACAAGACCAGAGACACACCCAACAATAAAATAAAAATTCCCCACCTGGAGACGATTAAGAGAGTAACTCACACCCTTGGGAAATCCAACCCTTTTGCATTTACCTACCCAAATACCTTAGCCAAATCCCTGATTAACGTCCAACAAAAGACATCGCCCAAAGACTCGGGGTATATGAGATCCCATGCCAGGACTGTGACCAATCTTACATCGGATTTACAGGTAAATCACTTCCCCAGAGATTAATACAACACAAACGGTCAGTTAGGTATGGACAACAGAACTCGGCTATTTTCAATCATATAAATGAACATAACCATAGAATAAACTGGAATATGTCACGTGTAATTTATAGCAGCAACTGCCGGTACAAGAGTCAAATGATGGAATCGGCCTTCCTTAATAAAAGAGAAGCAGGTAATGAACATCTCAAAAGGGAATTGGACATCAGACATCGTCGACGCAGTGTTCATTCAACCAACGCTTAAGAAGATTAAAGGAAGATTATCAGCGGGGTGACCTAAATTGGCTTACTTGTGGACGAATCTCTTGGTATAAATACCACCTTTTCTGTAAACTTTTCTCATTCATATACCTGAAGAGAGAGACAGCAGTCTCTGAAATATAGTACTTTTCTCTCTACATTTTGGTGTTTTTTATGGGCTCCTTTTATTAGATATATATAATAATATATATATATTTATCTTGTCTATATATCACTATATTATATATTATCATAATCGTATATAGATACATGTATATATATATATCATAACTAATTATATAATTTTTCATATATATATCATATAATATTTATAATCATGTTTATATATATTTATCTATATCTATATATATACTCTCTATACATATATATATCTCCTCTCCTTATCTATCTATCTCCTCTCTATCTCTATCTAATCTTATCTCTATTCTCTAATCTATATATATCTCTCTCTCTATCTCTCTATCTCTCTTACTCTCTCTACTCGCGCGCGCGAGAGGAGCGCGAGAGCACCGAGAGAGAGAGAGAGAGCAGAGAGCGAGAGAGAGAGCCAAGGTCTATATATGTTCTATTTCAATATTCCCAGAAGCGCCATCTTGTTCGTCGTAACAATCGGTTCAGTAGCGCGGAATGAATTGTTCCGACCGCTTTATTATCATGGAAATCAGTCTGGCGTGCTTGGCCGTGCATTTGCATCAATAAAACCTGAAAAGAAAGATGATACCAAACATGGAAGTCTTCTATATATTTTTGTTTTACTAACCCTTGCGAAAAAATCTTATATAAATACATTATAAATATCAAGTAATGTTCCTTAATGAAAACGGAACTGTTAATTAATATTTTACTGATTTGATTTTTTCTAAACATCGGAGTTTTGCCCAAAAACAAAGGCAAAATGAATGGGATAATTATTTATTACACTGCTAATAAAAACCATTTTCGTGTAGGAGCTATAGAAAGTTTTTCTGACATGATTGTAATTTATCTTTGTTGTATTCGTGATGCCCACGTTATTTGTTGTTCATAGACGCCATAAGGGCATCTGTATCTGCCATCAAAAGGCCAAAGACCATAAAAGTCCGGGAGAGGAATAAAGAGCGGGAACAGAAGGTTCCCGAAGAGTACATCATAAATATCACAGCATCATATTTCATCAAAGGATAATGAGCCATAAAGAGGGGGCCAGATGGCGCCCTGCTCCCGCCACCTCTGCGGATAAAAACATCCTCGTAAAATATCTCTCATAAAAACACTTCCATCCATCTACGGAGAAAAACACTATTGTTCCTCTGTGTGAAAATATTTCCATGAATTAATGAAGAAGTGGGGGAGGTGTCCGCCAAAGTTTCATTAAAGTCCTAGCTGAGAAAATAATGACGCCGCATATATATATATATTATATAATATATATATATATATAATATATTATATATATATATATATATAGATATATATTATATATATATTTTATATATATGTGTGTGTGTGTGTGTGTGTGTGTGTGTGTGTGTGTAACTAACTGATACTGCAGATGTTGGGAGTTGTAGAGAAAAACTGCATTGACTAGTGGAGGAGCTGATGATATCTTTTTATTTTTTTCATTTCGGGTACTATAAGTAAAGAAGGGAAAAAATTGCTAATGTCTTTAAGCTTGATCATATACATGTTTCGTGCGTAAGGAAGGTTTGAAAATATAAAATGATAAAACCAACATAGATGCTTTGATCTTTACTTTCGACATTTTCACGTGTTTTTTTTTATTTTCATTTTTTTAAAATTTTTGGTGCGTATTTCATGGCAGCATTCATGTACTTTGCCATTAAGACTACAATAAGTTGTGTCAGTAATAAATGAATGCTAGCACATAAAAGTATCTTTTTTAATAATAAAATCCGCGAGGATCTGTTCTTGCTTGTCCTCCCCTGGGTGTCAGTAAGGGGGACATGAAACTGCCACCCACCCCCTGCAAACTGGTTTGTCCGCCCCAGGATTGGGCTGGGTAGGTAGGGGAACGGGATGGTATGGGAGACATCCACCCTCCTTCTGCAAACTGTTTGTCTGCGTCATGGTGGGAGGGAGGGTAGGGGAACGTGATGGTAGGGAAGACATCCTCCTGCAAACCTGTTTGTCTGCCCTAGGCAGGGGCGGGGTAGTTGGAGGTCAAGAGAGTAGGTGAGACCGCAGCCCCTGGTTCCAGCACGCGTAACCCATGCCAACAAAGCTCCTTTATTCCTATTGTACACGAACACATTATAACATTTGATAATAATCTGCCTGTTCCCAAACCCTGGAAATAAATGATTACTGATGCACAAGCAACTTGCAACGCAAAACTGTTGCCCAAAAGAGAGAAAGAATGACAGAAGAATAAAAAATTTAAGAAACACAACTTTCTTGCATTTCAGACGTCTTTGGCCCAAAACGACTAAACAAAAGCCCAGTTCCCTGACAGTGACTAACGTTAACGTTTAGGAAGAGCTCGGCTATTCCGTTCCGAATGAGGACCGAGAGATAAATGACTTAGTGAAATGAGGGTAGAAACCGCCGCCGAGTTTTTCGGCTTTTCTTCCTTCCAAGGGCTCTGCCAATTTTTCCCTTGTCGAGAGATCTTTCCCTTCCCCGTGCCTATGCGAATATACAAATCAACTCGCGCGGTTGTTATTAGAGATTGCAAGTCGTACTAAAGTTGTCGAGTTTTATTGTTATCGAAATAATGACTCGTCTGCAAAACGAAGTGTTTACAAACTGTGTGACAGTTACGAATGGTGAATGCACAACTGGACGCCTTTTTACGTATTATATATCTGTTATCACATATAGCTAGGTGAAATGACTTTTCAGAATTTAAGTAAATTTATATTATAGAGGAGAATATTGTTGAATGGTATAACTAAGATTTCTGAGGCTAACTGATTACAGATGATAGTAATATCCTGCTTAGATTTGATGCCGTGGAATCGTAGAGAGAAACTGCGTAGACCAGATAGAGTTCATATTTTTTAACATTCCAGCTACTAAGTAGTATGAATATAAGTCTTGCTCCTTGCCTCAAACTTAAGAATATATGTAAAGAGTTTATCATATGACATAAAAACATAGCATCCATTATTGCCGTATAGTCAGATGATCCAGGGAAATGAGAAAGATAAAAATGTATGTATTTGAGAAATTTCAGAATAACTGGAATGTAAACATTTCCTGAAGTTTGCTTTAGTCAAGGCGCATTGCTCATGTGTTATTTGCTTTGGAAATAACGAATGCACACTAAAATAACTAACCTCTGGAAGCAGATGGGGGAAAACCTTTGTTAAGATAAAGATAAGTAATGTTTATTCAAGAGTCGACTGTTATTCTCGTTACCTTTTGTGTGTTCCTTAAAATGCAGCCTTTTGTTTCTTCGTCTGGGTTTTGTTTAAGGAATATTTAACTGAATCATGTTGGCACAAGAGTTCATTCACAATCATTCCTGCTCAGCGCAAAGGTTATGCCAGACCTGTTTTCTGACCTTTTGGTCACTATGTTGAGCACCAATTAAGGTATTATAGTAATGAATATTACGGATAAAATAAAACAAATTTTCACGATATCCCACAATAATCTTGGCCTCTAAATATGTTGCCTGTTTCGGTCACCTGTCTGGTCAGCTTTGGGTATTTTTTTTTTACCCAGGCACCATTCATGTTGCTTTGACCAGATTTCCTGTTCCTGTTGCAATGTTTTTTGCGATTGCAACATAACGTAATTTTGTATATCTCATAACGAACATAATTTTGTATATCACAAAGTTCTTTATATTCTGCCGACCTATTAAAAATGGTACTTATGCTTGGTTCACCTGAATGAATTAGGAATTGTTCTGATAATTTTGTTCTATTGGGGAACAAATTTTGGACGGTTTCCAAATTACACGAAAGCGCCTCAGTGGTGTGGTTGGAATGGTCTTTACCTGCCACCTCGGTGGCTGCGCGTTCGATTCTTGGGCATTCCTTTGAGGGGTCAGAGCTGTGTATTTCTGGTGATAGATGTTCACTCTCGAAAGGCTCGGAAGTCACGTAAAGCCGTTGGGCCCGTTGCTGAATGACCACTGGTTCCATGCAACGTAAAAACACCATACAAACAAACAAACAAATTACATGAAGTGGAGTAAATAGAAATGTCTTGTGATATTCACGGAAATTTCAATTTTTAGTATTGTACTGCAATTTACGATTGCTGTTTACATTGAGAGGCCACAGGAGAAAGAATGATTATAAGCAAATTTAAGATGTACCCTAAGTTCCAGACAAATAATCCTGCTGCACATAAACAGCGTTACTCGCAATGCGCAAAAGGTCTGTCAGTGCCAAATCAGAAGGATCGCATTTTCCTAGTTGCAGATGGATACAAACGGATCCATTCTTATTTTTTTATAGTCAAAACAATTACTTTCAAATGATAACAACAGCGATACGAATTTCATCCTCGTGGCTTGTAAATAAAGTGAAACAATAAAAATAAATAAATAAAAATAAATAGAACAAGGATGCATTCTTCCTATCATCGACGGGATTGGACCCCTGTTTACTTTCGTCCATATCTTTCAAAGAGAAACGGGACACCTTCCCATCTATCTTTCCGTCTATCTTTCTATCTTTCTGTTTGGATTTCTCTCTCTCTTTCTCCAAACAAAGTAAAACTGGCACAAACGTATCAAAAGATGTGACGTACTACAGATAAAAAAAGTGTGGAAGGGTACGAGATAAACAGGGAAGTAAACGCGTTGAATGCAAGCATTTTGGGAAAGCAATATTGTTGAATGTGAGTACACATGAGATTAGACGGTTTCCCTTACATATTTAATACTTTTTTAAATTTACATTTTCTGATATTCTCTCTGTGACTGGTTGTAGACTCGTTTTCACATTCATCTAGATATAACCTTCTTGGAAAAAGGAGAAGGTTAGACAGCAGGCAGGAACAGTAAGTTATAGATAGTATTCCCATTCAGTAACAGGTACAGATGGATTTCGATGATGATAAAAAGCGAACTGAGGCATCTGCCACATTGACAGAAGGATAAATGTTGGTGTATAGTTATATACTCTGACACAATCGGTTTTATTGTTAGATATATTGACAAAAAATACTGACAGTGAGAGAGAGAGAGAGAGAGAGAGAGAGAGAGAGAGAGAGATGAGAGAGAGAGAGAGAGAGAGAGAGAGAGTATGTATGTATTTGTTTGCATGGACTGTTCTTATCTTTGTATGCATGTGTATGTATATGTAATAAGTATCATTATTTGATTTATGGGATGGATGGATGGACACTTCATGAAAAACTCATAACGATAACAACGCGAAATCCTCCCCCCCCCCTCTCTCTCTCTCTCTCTCTCGTCTCTCTCTCTCTCCTCTCTCTCTCTCTATATATATATATATATATATATATATATATATGATATTATATATATATATATATATATATGCATAATATATATATATGATATTATATATATATATATATTATATATATATATATATATATATATATATATATATATATATATGCGCGTGTGTGTGTGTATATATGTAAATACATATTTATATATATTTATACATAAAAACACATATCACATATGTATTATAAAAATGTATGTAGTCCTCATGTACTAATATTCTTCCCAAATGATATTAAGAACAAACCATTTATCATTTATCTCTGCATTCAGATGTCCCCTGAAGAGAGAGTCCTATCCATCAGCTCATGACACTAGAAGAAACAAATTCGAATCAACACTGAACACCATTTTGTAGTATCAAAATTCATTATGACGTCATCTGCACAATTTAATTGCCACGTTGAATATTGCATTTCAGAATCATAAGCCTTTTCCTGCTTTATGCTGCAAAATCAGTTATGGCGCAAAAACAGACACTCAGCAAAAACAAACACACAAGTCGTACTGACACACGAGAACACATGGCAGTAGTTTAGGCAGGAGAGATTTATTGCCCGTCGCATTTCATGGATGCGCAGGTTTGTTCATTTTAGTTTTTGTAAAAAAGGAAACCACTGAGATGGCTTTGTCTGTCCGTTAGCACTTTTTCTGTCTGCCCTCAGATCATCAAAACCACAGAGGCTACAGAGATGCAAATTGGTGTGTTGATCATCCACCTTCCAATCATCAAATACACCAAATTGCATCTCCCTAGTCTCATTAGTTTTTTATTCTATTCAAGGTTAAAGGTATCCTTGGATCGTGCGTCTGGCACCGCCTTAGGCGCCAGCAACACAGGCCGTCACCGGCCTGTAGCTCAAAGCTTAGTGGACCGTGGCTGAGAGATTCATTTTTTACTTTATTAATCTACGTTTTTCTTGTCTGTTGATGTGAATTTAATTTATTTTATGGCTGAATTCTTCACAAACACAGGTAGCAAATGTAAGGGAAAAGACAGGAAATAATGTAACATGACTGAGTACTTCACAAACACAAGTAACACCTGATTGTGTTGGTGACTCACAGTTGCGTTTTGAAGATAACGTAGATTAGATGAAGGTTTGTCTGTAAACTCTAATATCAGTCGCAAATTAGATGGGTAAAAGTGCTGGCAGAGGTTTTACGATTTATGCAGTATTAGTTTAATTGAAAATTATAAGTTGTTATTATAAGGAATAAGGAATGTATCATAAAAAACTTAAAATGGCTGGACGAAATTTTAGCATCGCCACAGTGAGATGAAATTGGTAGAATTCATGTGAACATTTCAAGTTACATTTTTTTTTATCAAAGATGTGAAGTTAACATTTCTCTTATAGATGTAACAGTGAAGGCGTTGAAGATTGTGTTAGTGATGATATTCAGCTGTAAAGAGAGCTCTCTCTCTCCTCCTCCTCCTCTTCATTCTTTAGTTTTACTGTTTCCATTTCCACCTCTAGTGGTTTGATCTATTCCCGACAGTTCTCCCCTCCTATAGAGAAAAATAATTCTCTTCAGGTTTCGTCCGTTAGTCTTGTAACTGATACCTCTCTCTCTCTCTCTCTCTCTCTCTCTCTCTCTCTCTCTCTCTCTCTCTCTCTCTCTGGGGACTCCACGTATTTAGCAAGGATGATCATATTTAGGCCATCAGAAAGGAATACGGAATCTGGAGAGAGAAATAACAAAGAGAAGTAACAGGTGAACGAAGGGGAAGGGAAAATGGGGATTGGGAGATGCATGGATGAGGGATAAAAGAGGAGAAAGGGAATAGCAGAGAAACTGTAATGGGATGAATGAAGTGTATAGAAAAGAAAGGAAAAGAGAGTGAACTTCTTGTCAACAACTACATAGTGCTACGTATGTTAATATCTGGTGTCAAATTTTACAATGAGTTTGATGGGTGAACAGCTGATAGTATTGTAATCCTCTCTCTCTCTCTCTCTCTCTCTCTCTCTCTCTCTCTCTCTCTCTCTCTCGTCTTTACCGCCCCATCGCCCTCTCTCTCTCGTCTTTACCGCCCCATCTCCTCTTCCTTCTCTGTTATTATCCCTCATTCCTTATCCCTTATCCTTCATAGCAGCATCACTTCCCGGCTCCTTGAATATGCGCCATCTCGCCAATTGAACGGAATTCCCTGGTTTATCTAACGCTTCAGTCCCTAAGCCATCTCATCATTGGGAGAGAGAGAGAGAGAGAGAGAGAGAGAGAGAGAGAGAGAGAGAACTTTTATTATTTTAACCTTTGTGTTCATATCAACTTTTCCATTGTGGATTGATAATATGTCCATCAGACAAATGTGGCTTTTGTTTTATCACGCTGATTTTTATTCTCGTTCCCGCGATTCTCTCTCTCTCTCCAAGTTCTTTCATTCCAGGGGAGATTAAGTCTTATAGTTGCCCCAGGCTGAAAACTGAAGTTTGTGATGATTGGCTGGGATATGAAGTAAAAAATTACTGAGGTTTGTGTGATGCACAAAGTCTCTTTGGAAATCCAGTTGCGAAGACGACGCCAGAGCAGCGGGAATATCGCAGGACAGATGATGAGCTTTGAAGATTTGAAGCTTTGAAGCTGCGGAATTGTTGGGAGAGGCGATTCCAAATCCGGGCAAATCGTAATGCGATGATGAATGTAGTCACGAGTGTGTAATATACTGTGGGAAATGCTTCAGTTCTGAGGAATGGGTTCCATTAGCTGATAAGCATTAATGTTTTTAAGTATCCGTGTGTGTGTGTGTGTGTGTGCAGACTGACCTCTCTCTCTCTCTCTCTCTCTCTCTCTCTCTCTCTCTCTCTCTCTCTCTCTCTCTCTCTGGATATATATATATATATATATATATATATATATATATATATATATATATATATATATATATATACATATAAATATATATATGTGTGTGTGTGTGTGTAAAGTTGATCCAGTGATCATTTGCATACCTATTCAACTGCCTGTATTTATATAAACGTACAAAAAAGCTTACTGCTGGCAAAGAAAATCACGCCTCAGTGGAGTTAGCTGCTGTTTGTATAACAACCGCCAGCAAACTTTTCTTCTTCTTTTTTTTCGGGTGGTCATCTTATATCTTTCCAATTTATTTTTTTCCTTTTCATCGTATTTTGTGAGCGACCTGTCTCCATGAAATTGGGATTCTGCTCAGCGAGGAACTCCCGAAACCTCTGAATGAATGACTAAGCAAGTTTCTCAGTCCCTGAAAGAGGTTCATGAAACCGGAAAGTTATGGGGGACGGAACTGCCCCCTTCAGTCAGATACCATAGACTATAACTGTAGACAGATGTATACGAATGTATTATGTGTACTTTAATTCATTCCTACACATTATGGTTAGTATTGATTGTATCTTTATACTTTTACTTACAAACAAACAGAAAGGCATTTCCACATTCATGTTTACTGTATAACATAACACGTAAATTTTCATCGTGATTTGATTGACCTTTACATATTATGTGTAAATAAATATGAGATTGTGTGCCAAATATGATTTAATTGCATATTTTTTATATGTAAAAACGAAGGTACATTGTACGTTTGTATGTGGAGAGAGAGAGAGAGAGAGAGAGAGAGAGACATTCATTGAATTTCAACTCACGAAAATGCCAAACGAGACCCAACATCCCTTTTTGACATCTGACGGGAGATGGCTGAATAAACAGCGATCTGCATCCGTCGACGCATTACAATTTTCCTTTTTTTCTTTTATCTTTTTCCTTTCTTCGCTTCTCCTCGCTTTTGCTTCGTCCTCCTATTTTTACTTGTACTCTCCCTTGACGAGCCCTTTCCTTTACTATTCTCTCTCTCTCTCTCTCTCTCTCTCTCTCTCTCTCTCTCTCTCATCGTTCATTTTATCCTTTGTTCCCTTTCCACTTCTTGTGCTCCATGTATGACCAGACTCTCAAATATCTAGAGGATTCCTTTGTCGCAACTTACCTTCAATCCCCAAGTCCTGTTCTCCTTGCAAGGAGAGAGAGAGAGAGAGAGAGAGAGAGAGAGAGAGAGAGATCAGTATGGTAACTGGCTGTAGTGCGGAAGAGTCAGGCCCTTTTGTAGCTCATGACAAATGACAACAAGAAAGAAGTAGAATATGCGCCGAAGTTTCTTCGGTGTAATAGAGTTTTCTGTACAGCACATATATAATGCTTTATGAAACTCTCAGCCGCGGTTCATGAAACTTTCAGCCATGGCCCTATAGTGGCCTGTATTGTTGGCACCCATAGCGGTGCTAGACGCACGATCATGGCTGACTTCAACCTTAAATACAATCAAAACTACTGAGGGTAGAGGGCTGCAATTTGGTATGTTTGATGATTGGAGGGTGGGTGATCAGCATACCGATTTGCAGCCCTCTAGCCTCAGTAGTTTTTAAGTTTTGAGATCTGACGGACAGACAAATAGCCAACTCAATAGCTTTCTTTTACAGAAAACTAAAATGGAAAGCAGGAAGGCTTAGAAATGGTTGTATATGAAATACAAGGAAGGTATCGAGAATCAGGAAAAGGGAAGAAGGTAGAAAATCCCAAAACATCACAGCAGAAGGAATAGACAAGTAACTGCACATTGCAAAAAACGTTACAGAAAGAAAGAAAAAAAGAGAGAGGAAAATAGTTAATGGACGGGGCAGCGCATTCATGAAATGTGACGCCCAATAAATCTCCGTTTACTGGAGCGACTGTGACGCGTGTTTGTGCTTGCGTGATGGGGCTGTTTGCAGTGCCTGTTTGCTCCCGTGCCTTGATTGGTTGCGTGCAAACAAGGATTTATGATTCCATAATGCAATAGTCTCTTGTTAGACCCAAAGCCGCGGATATGACGACGCTCCTGTGGGCAACACTGGCAAACGGAACGGAGCTTTGATTTGCTTCTGCCAAGTTGCTTCTCTTTCAGTCATTGAGAGAGAGAGAGAGAGAGAGAGAGAGAGAGAGAGAGAGAGAGAGAGAGAGAGAGAGAGAGAGAGAGAGAGCTTTGCAATGAAGACTGCTTACTACACATGAATCTCAAATGTGCTTCTGAAATGGTTGGGTATAACGTGCATCACTACTGAACTACGCTTGTGAAGTGATAAGTTGGGTTTGTGGAAAATACTATTTGCACTCGAGATATGTAATGTTAGAACCATCCATCTTTTCTTTTACTGTTCGGAAGTATTTCATTTAACAACCAAACGAAAATATTTATTTAAAAGGTGTATATATATATATATATATATATATATATATATATATATATATATATACGTATGTATGTATGTATGTGCGTGTGTGTATGTATTTATGATATATATGTATGTAAACATATATATACCTTGGATTACCTCTTCTCAAACGATTTAATATATATATATATATCTATATATATATATATATATATATATATATATATATATAATATACATATATATATATATAATATATGTGTGTGTGTGTGTATGTGAGTGTATGTGTATACTAATTGACCAACCCGGTGCTGCCCGGGAAAACTCGGAATGACATTCGATAAAATAATGTCAAAATTCTCTCTCTCTCTCTCTCTCTCTCTCTCTCTCTCTCTCTGCTCCCTAACACTACCTATTCTCTCTCTTCTTCTCCTCTCACTCTCTCCCAACACACCCAATCTTTAATATAGATTTCATCAACCCAAGGCCGTGTATTCACGATCAAGTTTACCTGTCAAGTCTTCTGTCAGTTCATCGAAACTGCCGTTAAGGGAAAAGAGCTTTCTTTATGACTGTAGTGAATGAATAATACAAAGTTAATAGTGCAGCCGGAAAATAATGGTGACTGTTACATGATATATTTTGAACGTAGTGAGATATGTTTACTTCTCTGAGCAAAATTGATTATTGATTTCGATACATTTTGAAATCTTCATGAAGTTTTTGCAGCATTTAGTGAATTCTTTGAAGGTCGATTTTCATCTCTTAAGGATAAAATGTATTAAATCTGCTTAGGAAATTCCTTTCAGGTGCCCCCATCCGAAAAATGAGAAGAGTATTATTTTTTGGTATTCCCTCTTCATTCCATTGAGGGGTGAGAGATGTGTATTTCTGGTGATAGAAGTACACTCTCGACGAGGTTTGGAAGTCACGTAAAGCCGTTGGTCCCGTTGCTGAATAACAACTGTTTCCATGCAACGTAAAAACACCATACAAACAAACAAACAAACAATCCCTCTTCATTGCATTTCTCAAATCGTCACGACCTCACAAAATATCCAAAAAGTCATCAGCACTGCCGTAACACGTCATTCTTCTTCTTATTCTTCTTCTTCTTCTTCTTCTTCTTCTTCTATTCCACTTCCAGGAATTTTTCGAATCACCGGACTTCTTGAAAAAGTCTTTCAAATTTTTATCCACAAAAGTGATTGCAGCAGAAATCGGTAAATTGTCTTTTTTTTCGATTCAAGATTGTTTGTGAGCAAATGTGATGATTGTTATTATTTTTAGATTATTATATATCAGATATATATATATATATATATATATATATATATATATATATATATATATATATATATATATATATATATATATATATATGCATTGGATCAAAGTGAACTTCATTCTCCTTGCCTGAGAGACTTGCAAAAATGTCATCGTCGACTTGTACGCCAAAAAAAAAAAAAGGACACGTCCTTAATTCGATTGGAGCTTCCAGGCAGCCGACGTCCACTATCTCGTTAAAGCTGCAGTGTTGGATGTAGTGGGCCACCTGAATTCTTTTTTGGAACTATTTTTTTTTTATTGACTGGCAGCTTGTGAATTTTTTTTTTTTTTTTTGTGAGGTTATTTCGCCTTTCTTTAGTTTATTTCTTTTTTATCTGAATATCGATTGTCATATTTCACTGGTCGTTTCTTAATTTTTTTTTAAGTAATAAATTTTTTATTTATGTTTTTGAGGTCTTCCGCTCACTTTGTTAGGACTTCTAACTATCTATCTGTCTCTTTCCATATCTGACCGATTTATGTCTCAGTCAACATCGGCTGATGCAGAAACTGTTGCTCATTGAGAAGAAAAACGGAAAGTCTTTGTTGCTCTTTCCTCGGAATTAACTCTGTATTTTTCGTCAAGTGTTATAGCCATCATTACATCTAGCGCCTCAGTGGCGTGGTTGGCTTGGTCTTGGTCTGCCACCTCGGTGGCTGCGAGTTCGAATCTCGGACATTCGACTGAGGCGTCAGAGATGTGTATCTCTGGTGATAGAGGTTCACTCTCGACGTGGTTCAGAAGTCACATAAGACATTGGTCCCGTTGTTGAATAACCACTGGTTCCATGCAATGTAAAAACACCATACAAACAAACATCATTACACCTGCTGTAATTATTAACGTTACGGTTATGACCCCTATTAGCATAAGTAATAATGTTCTTCGGTCACTAGATCGTTAATCTGAAGAATATGTGTGCTGACAGTCCGCCGCCCGTAGATGCTGCCGTCAACAAAAGCTAAAGAATATATGTCTGATCTTGTTTATTATTCTTATTAAAAGTTCAATTTTCTTAACAGGCATTAGCGAAGAGAGAGAGAGAGAGAGAGAGAGAGAGAGAGAGAGTGAGAATACAAATCACTCCATCATTATCAGTACATTACCTTAGTGAGACATATGTAGAAGGAATCCCATTCTTCGTTATATAATTTAAAATAACTGTTTTAGATATTTGTGTTTATAATAACTTAGGCGTGGCACCCTTAATTACATCAACAAATTGCTCAATGTCAAAGGTGCTCTGAACTAAAAGGAATAAGAATATTTAAAATTAAGTTAAATGTAAGATATTATTATTATAT
>NC_087215.1:7245361-7247861 GCF_015104395.2 Macrobrachium nipponense | reverse complement strand
AATTCTGGAACTGCCTGTTATCTGTTTACATTCCATGTTTGTGTTTACACAGCAAACATCAACCGTCAGGTATTGTGCATATTTTTTATTTTATCAGTCAGCGTCCATTCATAGAACCACTAATTCCATTCTGCTCGTGAACTGCTTCTATAAACACAATTTATATATAAACGCTCGACAGTTGTTTATGCATTCTTCTGCAAAGGAATAATGTAATGTAATTTCTATAACTTCTTTGTTAACCAAAAGCGAATTTTATTATTATTTCAACTTATTAATCAATCTCTCTTTTCGTAACAAAACCATCGTTTTTCAGAAAAGTTTATTTTTAATATCTATCACCCAACTTAGTAATTCCTAAAAGTTATTTTTAGTACCTCAGAATCTCAGTAGTGGCAGAGGGAAAGATGGAAAATGATAAGACAGCAGAATTTTTTTCTTTTTTTCTTTTGAGGAGCAGAAAGAAACGTCTCCCTCGAGTTTCGTGTCTTATTTTTCCCAGGCTGAGGGAAATCAAATCTGCCTGTGAAAAGGCTGCTGCCCTCTGCAGAACTTACCCTGTTTTTTTAAGGGGGGTGGGGTTGGAATTGAGTCACATGTGGAAATAAGTCGGAGTGGCTGCCACAATGAGAATTCAGAAATCTTTTCAGGTTGGGATTTCCAGAGCCTTTCGGATGCTAAACAGATGTTTTCCTCACATTATTAAGGAACTAATGTATCTCTCTTTATGGTAGACCTTAGCATATACGTTTTCTAATGCATTGGATTTTTGGGTATGTGATTCAAGTTTGTGTAAGGTAGAGTTAGTTGCCACTATTACATAATCAACTTTTAACATATCAGTGTATGTATGTATGCGCATATATATGTATATAAGATATAATATTATATATATATATATATATATATATATACATATATATATATTATAGATAATCAGGAGGGTCCATAAAAAACATCATAAAGCCCATGGTTTATTACAACAAACGTTTCGCACATAAGCTCGGTGCATCATCAGTATGTAAAATTAAAAGATACTCAATAAAAAATAGTTACGAAATGACAGTAAAAAAAAAAAAATCCCACTGATATGCTGGATTTCAACGTCTATTTCGTTTAAAGACTCATTGTTCATTGATTCCATTGAAAAATTTAAAAAATTATTTCTTATTGTTTGACCACATGTTTTTTTTTTCAATTTCTGTTTTTAAACACGTTTTCAATTAGTATTTACTTCCAAGTAATTTATTTAATTTTATTTCTATATTCTATATGCTTATAGACATTCTATATCGCCCGGCTTCCTTCTTACTCTTTTATCTCTCTTATTGACTTCAGGCCTGGGCTGGAAAAGGATGCCAGAACGCCCTCCCTCTCCTCTGGCACCTGCTCGTGAAAAATTAAAATATACGCGAGACACAATATGTTTATCACAGACATCCAACGCTTTGAAAATCAACGGCCAAATACACAACATTGCAGACACGAAATTTAGTTTTCGCTGAAAGAGTTGCATATTACAGAAGCTCCAGAGAAATGGATTTTCAGCTTCGAGGTAAACTTGAATATGCATATTTGGGATCGCCGGGGGTGGGGATGGGGGGCGGCGGGAGGGGAGGGGGAAAGTGTAAAGCATCACGGATTTCATTTCGTCAACCAATATTGTTTATGGATGAAATGATAACCGGGAAAAGAGGGAGGCTGGAGTGAAGGCGAATCAAGTTCATAACGAAGAGAAAGTTCACTGGAATTGGACGGGATGATTGATGTCTGTTGCTGATGGTTTAAGGATAATAAAAGGGAGGTGTTGTCAATGGAAGAATATTTATAAAGTGCAACATTCTGTGGAAAAATATTATCCAGTGGTTTTCAGAGAGAGAGAGAGAGAGAGAGAGAGAGAGAGAGAGAGAGAGAGAGAGAGAGAGAGAGATCATAATACTATGATTCATACCAGTTTGCATGGCGAAGTAACGGTTAGTTATTTTCCAGTGTGATGCACTGAAAATAAATAAATTTTACAAGTAATATAAATCATGTGAGAAATATTCATTTAGAATACTTCAAATTAAACAGAAACGGACGGGATTGGTGAATAGCATGAGACAGAAGAGTGTCCAAATGCTGTTGACTGAACAGGGAAAAGGAAGGAGCTGTCAAAATTAATTATATGAGAGAGAGAGAGAGAGAGAGAGAGAGAGAGAGAGAGAGAGAGAGAGAGAGAGAGAGTATCCAGGTACATGGTTTTTCGTAGCAATCCATTGGAAATTTTATGTTTCACTGTTGCTGACAAGTTATTTACTCTAGAGATATTGCCGTTATGCTGCTATCAAAAACAGCTATACAAGGATTTCCCTAGAAAGAAAAGTCCTTCATATTAGCAATGCTTTGTTTGGTATTCACAAATTTAAAGTTTTCTCTGACAGTTTCAAATTTTTGTGCAGGATACGCAGTTTCTCCCAAAAAAAGAACAAAACTTTGCAATGCCAATTACCGATCTTCC
>NC_087215.1:7242326-7244861 GCF_015104395.2 Macrobrachium nipponense | reverse complement strand
ATATGTGTGTGTGTGTGTGTGTGTGTGTGTTGTGTGTGTGGTTAAAGTTGATCCAGTGATCTTTTTCATACCTATTCAACTGCCTGTATTTATATAAACGTACAAAAAAGCTTACTACGGACAAAGAAAATCACGCCTCGTGGAGTTAGCTGCTGTTTGTATAACAACCGCCAGGAAACTTTTCTTCTGTTTTTTTCTCGGTGGTCATCTTATATCTTTCCAATTAATTTCTTTCCTTTTCATCGTATTTTGTGAGCGACCTGTCTCCATGAAATTGGGATTCTGCTCAGCGAGGAACTCCCGAATCCTTTGAATGAATGACTAAGCAAGTTTCTCAGTCCCTGAAAGAGGTTCATGAAACCGGAAAGTTATGGGGGACGGAACTGCCCCCTTCAGTCAGATACCATAGACTATAGCTGTAGACAGATGTATACGAATGTATTATTTGTACTTTAATTCATTCCTACACATTATGGTTAGTATTGATTGTATCTTCATACTTTTACTCACAAACAGAAAGGCATTTCCACATTCATGTTTACTGTATAACATAATACGTAATTTTAATCGTGTTTTGATTGACCTTTACATATTATGTGAAATAAATATGAGATTGTGTGCCAAATATGATTTAATTGCATATTTTTTATATGTAAAAACGAAGGTACATTGAACGTGTGTATGTAGAGAGAGAGAGAGAGAGAGAGAGAGAGAGAGAGAGAGAGAGAGCCATTCATTGAATTTCAACTCACGAAAATGCCAAACGAGACCCAACATCCCTTTTTGACATCTGACGGGAGATGGCTGAATAAACAGCGATCTGTGTCCGTCGACGCATTACAATTTTCCTTTTTTTCTTTTATCTTTTTCCTTTCTTAGCTTCTCCTCGCTTTTGCTTCGTCCTCCTGTTTTTACTTGTACTCTCCCTCGACGAGCCCTTTCCTTTACTATTCTCTCTCTCTCTCTCTCTCTCTCTCTCTCTCTCTCTCTCTCATCGTTCATTTTATCCTTTGATTCCCTTTCCACTTCTGTGCTCCATGTATGACGAGACACTCAAATATCTAGAGGATTCCTTTGTCGCAACTTACCTTCAATCCCTAAGTCCTGTCCTCCTTACAAGGAGAGAGAGAGAGAGAGAGAGAGAGAGAGAGAGAGAGAGAGAGAGAATTTCAGTATGGTAACTGGCTGTAGTGCGGAAGAGTCAGGCCCTTTTGTAGCTCATGACAAATGACAACAAGAAAGAAGTAGAATATGCGCCGAAGTTTCTTCGGTGTAGTAGAGTTTTCTGTACAGCATATATATAATGCTGTATGAAGCTCTCAGCCGCGGTTCATGAAACTTTCAGCCACGGCCCTATAGTGGCCTGTATTGTTGGCACCCATAGTGGTGCTAGACGCACGATCATGGCTGACTTCTACCTTAAATACAATCAAAACTACTGAGGGTAGAGGGCTGCAATTTGGTATGTTTGATGATTTGAGGGGGGGGGGGGGTGACAGCATACCGATTTGCAGCCCTCTAGCCTCAGTAGTTTTTAAGATTTGAGATCGGACGGACAGACAAATAGCCAACTCAATAGCTTTCTTTTACAGAAAACTAAAATGTAAAACAGGAAGGCTTAGAAATTGCTGTATATGAAATGCAAGGAGGGCATCGAGAATCAGGGAAAGGGAAGGAGGTAGAAAATCCCAAAAACATCCACAGCAGAAGGAATAGACAAGATACTGCACATTGCATAAAACGTTACAGAAAGAAAGAAAAAAAAAAGAAGAAGAAAATAGTTAATGGAGGAGGGGGGGCATCGCATTCATGAAATGTGACGCCAAATAAATCTCCGTTTACTGGAGCGACTGTGGACGCGTGTTTGTGCTTGCGTGATGGGACTGTTTGCAGTGCTTGTTTGCTCCGTGGCTTGATTGGTTGCATGCAAACAAGGATTTATGATTCCATAATGCAATAGTCTCTCTTAGAAGCAAGTCGTGGATTATGACGATGCTCCTGTGGGCAACACTGGCAAACGGAATGGAGCTTTGACGTTGCATATTTGCTTCTGCCAAGTTGATTCTCTTTCAGTCATTGGTAGAGAGAGAGAGAGGAGAGAGAGAGAGAGCTTTGCAATGAAGACTGCATTACTACACATGAATCTCAAATGTACTTCTGAAAGAGTCGGTATAACTTGCATCACTATTAAACTACGCTTGTGAAGTGATAAGTTGGGTTTGTGGAAAAGACTACTTGCACTCGAGATATGTAATGTTTGAACTATCCAATTTTTTCTTTTACTGTTCGGAGGTCATTTCAATTTAACAACCAAACAAAATATTTATTTAAAATGTGTATTTATATATACATTATATATATGTATATATATGTGTGTGTGCGCGTGTGTGTGCTCATGCATGCGTGTATTTATGATATGTATGCATGTAAACATATATATACCTTGCATTACCTCTTCTCAAATTATTTATTATATATGTATATATATATATATATTATATATATATATATATATATATATGTATATATATATAT
>NC_087215.1:7229826-7234826 GCF_015104395.2 Macrobrachium nipponense | reverse complement strand
ATGATATATAGAAAATCACAAGGACTGGACTATTCTCCTATCTGGTGACTTCAACTTTCCTTTCGTAGAATGGAAAGAACGAATAGGAGGACTGTGGTTGTACTTATACATATAGAGAGGTAATAGTAGTGCAGAAGATAAGAGGCAATTTGAAAAGCTATTAGATATGCTACTAGAATACAACATTCAACAAATAAATCACCTGCCAACAAGAAAGGCAAAATACTTTAGACCTAGTATTTGTGAACGAGATGAATTATGTTAAAGAATAATAGTTTATAATGCGGAGTATTTTCAGATCATAATGTCATAGAATTAACAGTTCATTCAAAGCAAGTTGAAAATAGAGATAAGCAAGAAATGAAAAAAAAGTGGGAAGGATATGGAAAATACAACTTCTACAGTAAAAATATAAAATGGTCAGAAATATGAAGAATTAAACAAAGATTGGGATAACATTTCGTAAGTGATGACATAAAGGGTAAATACGGAGATATATTTATAAAATATTGGAGAAAAATAGTGGATAAATATATACCGAAGAAGAAAAGAAACATCATTCATGCATACCAAGAGACAGAAGGATCTTGTTCCAGAAAATCAGAAAGTTGGAAAAAAGGTCTTGCAAAAGAAAAAAATGCATGGAAAGTTATAGAACTAAAAAGTAAGATAGAAAATGCAGAACAAAAGATTATACAATCAAAAGAAAATGAAAAACGGGACTTGAAGAAAAAACCCTATTAAATATCAAGCAAAAACCCCAAACTATTATACTCATATGCGAAGAAGATGAATAAAGGAAGAATAGAAATAGGCCCTCTGAGAATTGAAGAAGAGATTAACGAATGAAAAAAAGGAAATTTTGCAACATACTGGCAGAACGATATAAGAGAGAATTCACCCCTAGAATAGATAATGAAGATAATGATATAGAAGTAAGGGACGAAAATAGTGAATATTTAGCTGACATAGAAATTAATGAAGCTGATATTGTGCAGGCAATTAATGAAATTAAAAATGGAGCTGCTGCAGGGCCGGATGGAGTCCCTGCTATCTTGTTAAAGAAAGTAGTTCATTCTATCGCAAAGCCACTTGCAATATTATTAAGACAAAGTGTAGATACAGGCAAGATTTATGATGAGCACCAAATTAGCATATATCACCCCTACTTTCAAAAGTGGATCAAGGACTAGAGGCAAGTAATTATAGGCCCTGTGAGTCTAACATCACATATTATGAAAGTGTATGAAAGGGTAATGAAGAAAAATATTATGAAACATTTAATAAAAATAATTTGTTTAATATAGGACACACGGTTTCGTACCCGGAAAAAGTACACAAACCCAACTGTTAGTCCACCGTGAGAACATATTCAAAAATATGAAAAGCGGAAATGAAACAGATGTGGTTTATCTAGACTTTGCAAAAGCTTTTGACAAAAGTAGACCATAATATATTAGCAAAGAAATTAGAAAACACAATATCGTAGATAAAGTAGGAAGATGGTTAAAAGAATTTTTACACAACAGAAAACAGATAGTTATTGCAAACGATGAGAAATCGGATGAAACCAAGGTAATATCCGGTGTGCCACAAGGTACGGTGCTAGCTGCAATATTGTTTGTTATTATGATTGAAGACATAGACAGTAATGTTAAGGATTCGGTAGTGAGTAGTTTCGCTGATGACACAAGAATAAGTAGAGAAATTACTTGTGATGAAGATAGGAACGCTCTACAAAGAGACCTTAACAAAGTATATGATTGGGCAGAGGTAAATAGGATGGTATTTAACTCTGATAAATTTGAATCAATAAATTATGGAGACAGAGAAGGAAAGCTATATGCTATATGGGACCTAATAATGAGACAATCACAAATAAGGAAGCAGTTAAAGACCTTGGTGTGATGAATAGGAACATGTTATGCAATGATCAAATAGCCATTCTGTTGGCAAATGTAAAGCAAAAATGGGAATGTTGTTACGGCACTTCAAAACAAGAAAAACTGCTGAACACATGATTATGCTTTATAAAACATATGTTCGTAGTCCACTTGAATATTGCAATATGATATGGTACCCACACTATCAAAAGGATATTGCACAAATAGAGAGTGTACAAAGGTCCTTTACAGCTAGAATAGAAGAAGTTAAGGACCTAGACTACTGGGAAAGACTACAATCCTTAAAATTATATAGTCTAGAAAGGAGAGAGAACGCTACAGATAATTCAGGCATGGAAACAGATAGAAGGAATAACAGAAAATATCATGGAACTAAAAATATCAGAAAGAGCAAGCAGAGGTAGATTAATAGTGCCCAAAACTATACCAGGAAAAAATAAGGAAAGCACACAGAACATTAATCCACTACGCACCAGCATCCGATAATGCAGCGTCTATTCAATGCGTTGCCAGCTCATCTGAGGAATATATCAGGAGTGAGCGTAGATGTGTTTAAGAATAAGCTCGACAAATATCTAAACTGCATCCCAGACCATCCAAGATTGGAAGATGCAAAATATACCGGAAGATGTACTAGCAACTCTCTGGTAGACATTAGAGGCGCCTCACACTGAGGGACCTGGGGCACCCGAACGAAGTGTAAGTCTGTAAGGTAAGGTCTCGTAAAGAAAATTTTACTTTTAATATTAATCATAAACAAGACTCAGATCAGACAGCTTTTCTTGAATTTAATATTAATGCCGGCACCTACAGCGGCAGACTGTCAGCTCAACCAGTTTCAGGATGGACGATCCAGAGGTGACCGAAGAACATTGCTGCTTATGCTAATGGGGGTCATAAACCGTAACGTTAATAATTACAGTAGGTGTAATGAAGGCCATAACACTTGACGAAAAATACAGAGTTAATTTCGAAGAAAGAGCAATAAAGGACTTCCCCTTCCCCTTCTTCTCAATGAGCATCAGCTGATGTTGACTGAGAAATAAATCAAACCATTATATCGAATGGCTTTTAAATTAGTTATTAGGCTGGATATTATCCGATATGACCCGTCATTTACATCTCATTACAACTATGCAAAGTCATTTGACACTTTGAATACGACTGTCTAGCGACTGACGGAAATAAAACGATTTTGTTGTTTCAAGTTTTTATATTTTGGAGATGAGCGTAAATTCGACCTGATTACAGATTAATAATGCCATTTGTTTTGAGTCATTAGAAGTCCATTCTAGGGTGCACAAGACCATTTTGCCCGTCAGAATCAGCGTCTCCTTCAACCAAAGCTCCCTTCCAACAGTCGATCGAATTTGTCCTTCAAAGGATTTCCCCCTGAAGTGAGTTTCCCTTTTAGCCAGAACTCAATCTGTTCGCGTCCTGTCCATAGGAAAATTCCCAGGATGGATGGGAAGACAAGTCGGTGTTCCAGAGGTGGGGAATCAAAAACTGGAAACAAATCGGTCGGTGTTCCAGTTCATAAAAAAAACAGTGTGTGTGTGTGTGTGCTAGGTTATGGAAAAGTTTTTCTTTTAAAAAAAAGCAGATTTTGGATGTAAAGTAAACGAAGAGCAAATGCTTTATGGTACTGTTTAGTTAAAATTACGGCAAGGCAAGAGAGAGAGAGAGAGACGAGAGAGGAGAGAGAGAGAGAGAGAGAGAGAGAGAGGATAAAACCATAAAAAAAAAAAAAGCTAATAGGTGAAGAATAGTGTAAATGGGAAATTATTTTTCCCACATCCACACGGGCATGTCCCGTGGAACCTATTCGTAACGGCCGGCCGCCCCCCTAACCCCACCCCCGGCCCCCCAAAAAAAGAGAGCTATAATCCTTTCCATCATAAGCAAACATGCACAATGAATTGCAATGTCGCCATCAACCTGACAGCGGTGCAATCAAACGTTTTAATCCGTCTCATCGAGGAAGATTTATGAGAGACGTCATTAAATTTTGTTTAACAGGTATTTGATAAAATGCAAATCATCGTTGGCGACCTCGAAATCATAATTCCTCATCCGTTATTAATAATTTGAGAGAGAGAGAGAGAGAGAGAGAGAGAGGAGAGACCTTACCTTACAGACCTTACAGTTCGTTCCGGGTTGCCCCAGGTCCCCTCAGTGAGAGAGAGAGAGAGAGAGAGGAGAGAGAGAGAGGAGAGAGAGAGAGAGAGAGTGGTGCTTTAAAAAAAACGTTTATGACAAAAAAATGCTATTTGTCATTCACGACGTTGAAAATAAGAAGTGCACATTCATTATTCAGAGAGAGAGAGAGGAGAGAGAGAAGAAGAGAGAAAAGATGAGAAGGGGGAGAAGTGAGAAAGGGGGGGGAGAGGGGGGATGGGGGGGGGGGGGGGGGGTGAGCTGCCGGCGACCAACTGGATAATCATTTATTGCTAATCTGCCTTCAATTTAGGTGTGACCTACGAATGGTGAGCTGGGAAGATTACAGACAATCAAGGCCAATGGGATCGATTCCGTTATTGTCAATGCAGAATGTTCTACGTTGCACGAAATTAATAGTATAAAAGCAAGTAGTGCAAAAGATTTTGTATAATCGTGTGCGTTTGATGACGATCTAACATTGATTTCGGTTAATATTACAATCGTTAAAGTAGCGACTGCTTTTCAAGTCAGATAATTTATAAGGAAATTCAAAGGAAAATAATCTTCATTAACGAATCTGCAGACATGAGTTAAATCTGACTATACCGGGCGTAACGACTGTCCATTCGTCTGTTCATTCAATCATGGCCAAACGGCTAGTCCGATGGGCATGAAACTTGGCAGGGTTATAGTGGAGACACTTAAGATGATTTATAATGAGGTGTCATCCTACTTACCTCCCTCCCCCACCTTCCGAAGTGGGTGGGGTTGAGAAAGGAGTACCTGAAACGGAACTGGTTCTGCCCGTGAAGCGAGGCTGGTAACGCCCGTAGACTGAGTACTTTACGAATTTCAATACATAATTTCTGTACACACTAATTCCATTCTGTTCGTGAACTGCTTCTATAAACACAATTTATAAAAATGCTCGTTAGT
>NC_087215.1:7224826-7227326 GCF_015104395.2 Macrobrachium nipponense | reverse complement strand
CCATTGAAGAATTAGAGAATCTTATTTCAATTGTTTGACCACTTATTTTTTCTGATTTTTTTATTTTCTGTTTTTAAAACACGTTTTCAATTAGTATTTTCATTTTATTTCTATATTCTATATGCTTATAGACATTCTATATCGCCCGGCTTCCTTCTTAATCCTTTATCTCTCTTATTGACTTCACGCCTGGGCTGGAAAAGGACGCCAGAACGCCCTTCCTCTCCTCTGGCACCTGCTCGTGAAAAATTAAAATCAACGGCCAAATACACAACATTGCAGACACGAAATTTAGTTTTCGCTGAAAGAGTTGCATATTACAGAAGCTCCAGAGAAATGGATTTTCAGCTTCGAGGTCGACTTGAATATGCATATTTGGGATTGCCGGGGTTGGGGACGGGTAGGGTAGGGGGGGGAGGGGATTTTGGCGGAGAGAGGGGGAAGGTGTAAAGCATCACGGATTTCATTTCGTCAACCAATATGTTTATGGATGAAATGATAACGGGGAAAAGAGGGAGGCTGGAGGTGAAGGCGAATCAAGTTCATAACCGAAGAGAAAGGTTCACTGGAATTGGACGGGATGATTGATGTCTGTTGCTGATGGTTTAAGGATAATAAAAGGGAGGTGTTGTCAATGGAAGAATATTTATAAAGTGAAACATTCTATGGAAAATTATTATTCAGGGATTTTGAGAGAGAGAGAGAGAGAGAGAGAGAGAGAGAGAGAGAGAGAGAGAGAGAGAGAATCATAATGCTATGATTGATACCAGTTTGCATGGCGAAGTAATGGTAGTTATCTTCCAGTGTAGATGAGCAGAAAATAAATGAATTTTACAAGTAAATATAAATCATGTGAGAATTATTCATTTAAATATCTAAATTTAAACAGAAACGGTAATGGTGAATAGCATGAGACAGAAGTGTCCAAAGGCTGTTGATTGAGCATGGAAAAGGAAGGAGCTGTCAAAAATTATTATATGAGAGAGAGAGAGAGAGAGAGAGAGAGAGAGAGAGAGAGAGAGAGAGAGAATAAATACCCAGGTGCATGGTTTTTCGTAGTAATCCAGTGGATATTTTATGTTTCAGTGTTGCTGACAAGTTATTTACTCTAGAGATATTACCGTTGTGCTGCTATCAAAAACAGCTATACAAGGATTTCCCTAGAAAGTAAAGTCCTTCATATTAGCATTGCTTTGTATGGTACTCACAATTAAAGTTCTCCTGCCGGTTCAAATTTTCGCAGGATACGCATTTCTCAAAAAAAAAAAAAAAAAAAAAAAAAAAAAAAAAAAAAAACTAATTTTGCAATGCCAATTACCGATCTTCCAAAAAAAGAAAAATATGCAGAAATCAGCTGGGAAAAAGATATACGAGTTTTGGTTGAAATTGCGTACGAAACATGAATCTCTTTCAGTAAGAGTTGAAAACCAAGAGATAGAAACAGCGTTTTGAGAAAATTGGAAACTGAAGGCGAGACAAATTTTCAAGATCGATATCTGGGTCTGACACCAATTTTGACGCTTCATTAAAGAACAAGTCCTTCGGGAGAGAGATCCGTCCAGGTTCCAAAATGCCTAAACGGTCTCGTTCTCTTACCCTGCAGTAACACTGGTCTCCTCAAATTAGTCCTATGTGGGTAGGGGAAAGATTGATGTGGTTGCAGAGGTTATTACTAGTTTTGCTGAAAGAAATGCATTATATTCAGCTTCTGACCAACTTAAATTTTTAGGTTTTCCTTATAAGCATTTGTAGACTGGACTCATGGTTTCAGCAATATCTGGTTAAATATATCAAACGATTAGTTAACATGTAATCAAGGCTTTCAGGAAAAAATAAATGCTTTTAAATCTTCTTACAAATATCGCTTATCCACTTCTGTTTGGAATATCGTTTTGTGGAAAATTTGAGTATCGCTTTGTGGAAAATACGATAAATCTGACCAAAATAAAAAGCTTAATAAAAAAAAAGTCACGGAAGCGTGCAACAGACTGAAGGGTACTTCAGTGCAATCCAGGCTCGGGTTTCAAAAGACAAACTATAATATACAGCAGCAGACATGGTTGACCGAATATTTCTTTTCCATCCATTTTGAACACCAGGTGCAAGCTATTGGTACATGCTGCATGAAATGAAAAAAAATATAGAATATATCATACATACATACATACATATATATATATATATATATATAATATATATATATATATTATGTGATGTATATATATATATATATATATATTATATATATATATATATATATATATATATATATATATTAAGGATATAATTTTTTCTTTGATACTACGAAATGTGCATTATTATAAACATTGTTGGAGAGAGAGAGAGAGAGAGAGAGAGAGAGAGAGAGAGACGAGAGAGAGAGAGAGAGATTAAACCTTTCTGCTGTCTACTCATTTAAGTATGGGCGCACTACCTTATGATACTATTTAAAATAAATTTGCTCGTTATTATATTACTGGCAATAGCAAAAGCCAAATCA
>NC_087215.1:7194805-7224326 GCF_015104395.2 Macrobrachium nipponense | reverse complement strand
CAGAATTGCCTCATTTGATAATAACAGGGCGAGTTCTGAGGTACTTGTTTTGGCTCGAGTCCAGTTGCGATTACGCTTTTGTTATTAATAGTGAGGGGAAAAAGGGCTTTAACTTAATGTAACTGTCGCCTTTATCATTCGAATTTGTTTTTGAAGGTACGGTATATTCGACGAATTGACTTCATCATTTTGAGGATTATTTATCTGTATTTTGAAGTTAAATATCAAATCAAATGTAATATGTTTGTCGGCTTTCTCACATAAGTATATCTTAGTTTAACGAGACCACTGAATTTTCAAGGAAGAATTTTAACATATCCTTATCTTGTATAAGTATTCATTTGATTGTTTGATTTCTCATGGAATTTTACGGGAATCGGATTGCTGTTACTGTGTGAATCATTATTTCCTTAAGTTTTATAACTCTTGAAAAATCCGCCTGATGACCAATGAGAAAGCCTGCTAGAAATATTTGTTAATCTAGAATAAACACTAGAAACAACCGTTCACTTTAACGAAGTTAACTTCAGTTTTATTTCTGTAGCACTTTTTCTTTTTCTGTTTGTGATACTGCAGCTTTTCATTATTTTATGGCAAAACAACTTTAATAGCTGTTTCTCTTAAAGCTCTAATGAAAGTGACCTGAGCTCCAAGAGGAGGAGGAGGAGGAGGAGGAGGAGGAGGAGGAGAGGGGTTATTAACGAACAGGTTTGTAATTGGAAAGATGATAGAATGGTCGCGTTGAAAAAATGTCCCCCTTTTGAGTAATTCTATAGAATATGCAGTGTATTAATAGTTTATGGATCATACTAGACATCTATATCAACATCACATTTAACCTTTGATGATGCGTGCATAGCATTCATAGTTATTGATGGTTTATGCATCAAACGTGAGCCATGTATATATATAATGCAACGTACGTCATACTACTTCAACGTGCATTTCACGTACTAGAGTTACTGTATTAGGAAAGTGACGTTTGCATCAACTTGTTCAATGTTTAACATCTGATGGAATTCGAGAGCGTTGATTATTCCTGGTCTTCGTTGATAACAAGTGTACATTTTGTTTTTCTTCTAGAAGTAAATAATGCTGTGTACTTACACAATCAGTTGTACTACAGATAAAACAGGTTAATCTTGGGGTCTTTTGCCTTATGCTTCCTATACACGGCCCACATCTCCATCATTGTTTAATGTCTCGTAACTTATCCTCCTTCGTTTTGATGGCTCCAACATCAACGTAACTCTTCCCCGACTGTGTTTGTTGTGGGAGGAACATTCATTCCGCAACGATGTCACTCCATCTGTCACCTGTCAGTTTGGAGCAAGACGCTACTGTTACTGTTACTGTTCCTCAGCTCCAAACTTTCCCAGGTAAAACCATCGACAATCCTTTGGGGTGGGAATGTTGTTGTACTTCTCTCGTCTGACAAACTGGAGTTCGGATTTATTTCCTCTCCCACCCCCCAGCCTCTCTCTCTCTCTCTCTCTCTCTCTCTCTCTCTCTCTCTCTCTCTCTCTCTCTCTCTCTATATATATATATATATATATATATATATATATATATATATATATATATATATACAATTCAATTCAAAATGACCTCATAGGTCCCAGTGCTTGGCCTTTGGCCTAAAGTCTGTATGCAATTCAATTCAAAATCGTCATCAGCTGTGACGCCACACTTGCATTTTCGTTTTCTTCTTCTTCTTCTTCTTCTTATTCTTCTTCTTCTTCTTCTTCTTCTTCTTCTTTCAGTGGAGCGTTTCCATCCACCGTCAAACTGAAGGGTCAAACGATCTTTTGTCAGGAAATTTTCGAATCGCCGGACCCATTGAAAAGTCTATCAATTTTTTATTCACAAAAAGTGATTGCAGCAGAAGTCGGTGAATTGTCGCCTTTTCTTAGATTCGGGATTACTTTCTGAAAAAAAAAAAAAAAAAAAAAAAAAAAAAAAAAAAAAAAAAATATATATATATATATATATATATATATATATATATATATATATATATATATATATATATATATATATATATATATAATGTATTTATTTTCTACTAGCGTTTTCTTGTGAGTCAACGCAGTATTGCGCAATGTTCGCGTCTCAGTGTGTTTTGTCTTTTTATTATTATTTTCTCTTGTTTCCTTCTGGTTGCTCTAGTTTCTGTTGCGTGTCATCAGAAAGACTAAAAAATGATGATAGTAAGGTAAGGCGACGATATTGTTGATGATGATAATGATGATATTGTTATTTGTAGAAAGTTTTGCATTCTTTTAACCACTTGTGTTTGGCCGTAATCAGAGTAAAGAGGACAAAGTATATATATATATATATATATATATATATATATATAGATATATATATATTATATATATATGATATATATCTATATATATATATATATATATATATATATATATAATACATATATATATATATATATATATATATATATATATATAGTATATATATGTATATATATATATAATCTATATATGTATATCTATAATATATATTATCTATATCTATATATATATATATATATATATATATATATATATATATATATATATATATATATATATATACTATATATATCTATATCTATATATCTATATATAATATATATATAATATATATATATATATATATATATATATATATAGATAGAGAGATATATATATATATATATATATATATATATATATATATATATATATATATATATATATATATATCCTTGCCTGAATGAATTGCAGATATGTAGAAATGTCGTCGTCGACTTTGACACTCCCGACGAAAGATAAAAAATGGCTTAATTCGATTGAGAGCTTCCAGGCAGCCGTCCACTACCTCGTTAAAGCTGGAAAGCTGCTGGATGTATTGGAGACCACCTGGATTCTTTTTGGAGGCTTTTATCTTTTTGTTTCCTTATTGTCCGACAGCGGTGGCTTTTTTCGTGAGGTTCTTTCCGCCGTTTTTATGCATTTCTTTCTTTTCTGAATCTCGATTGTCTTATGTTTCTGCCATAATTCACTAGTTGTTTTATATTTTGCAATTGTTTTGAAAGAATTGGAAGGATATATATATGACAAGACATCTGTCTATCGTAAGTGCAATATGAAGTTGCTTTCCTAATATCAAGAGGGGGAAGTTCTCTCTCTCTCTCTCTCTTCCGTCTCGTCTCTCTCTCTCGCTCTCTCTCTCTCTCTCTCTCTCTCTCTCTCTCTCTCTCTCTCTTGTTTCCTGTTGTTATTTGATCCAGAACATTATCTGCTGTGTCTTTCATTACGTTATCGACCATAATTATTTTGGTGGAGAGTTTGTTACTGTGTATAAGCACTGAACGTCCTTGTGACGGATTATATCCAGAATAATTAATGTTGGATCGTCCATTCAGTGCTACATGAGGCTTATTTCCAAACTTCTGATCTGAAGTTTCATGCAACAAAGGGCCTTAACTTCCCCCATTTGCCTCAATAACAGGTGGGATTATAGTCTATCTCGACATGAAGAGTACTCTCTCTCTCTCTCTCTCTCTCCTCTCTCTCCGTCGATAACCTAGATTTTGTTACGCCAGTCTTAATATCCGCAAATCGTAAACTAGCAGCAATTATAGGGATATAAATGAATAAATATGCAATTCCCAATGAAATAAAAAGTCAAATTGCCATACAGAATACTTTGGATAAATAGATGTTAATGCAGCCAGCAATTCCTTATTACAACGATGGAATCCACAATTGCAGAAAGGATGATTAGACCCCTTACAGAACATCCCGTATGTTAAGAGGATCACATTTACACTTGAATGAGAGAGCCTGCTTCAATATCATTAGCGGAGCTGAACCTTCTCGTGCTCAGAAATTCCTGCGAGACGAGAGGTGGTACTTCGGTATGTGCCTGGAGCATGTGCTGAATATATCAGAATCAGAATTATTTATATGTATATGTATATCTATTATATATATATATATATATATATATATATATATATATATATATATATATATATATATATATATATACGCACACACACACACACACACACACACACACACACACACATATATATATATATATATAATATATATATATATATATATAATATATATTATATATATATATATATATACTATATATATAGTATTTATATATATCTTTTTGCACCAAATGTCAACATTGTTTCGGGTGAAGCCATTGGAAGGTTAAGTTAAGTATATCTTAGTTCAACCAGACCACTGAGCTGATTAACAGCTCTGCTAGGGCTGGCCCGAAGGATTAGATATTTTGACGTGGCTAGAAACCAATTGGTCACCTAGCAACGGGACCTACAGCTTATTGTGGGATCCGAACCACATTATATCGAGAAATGATATTCTAATCGCCAGAAGTATACTGCCTGGTTCCGCATTGGCGGAAGCGGGAAGCGAACTCGGGCTACCAGATTGTCTTGTCATAACTCTGACGTCAATTTTCTAAGGTGTGATAGTTACTAGCGAGGAATAAAGAACATGTTCTCAAGAAAGTAAAATGTTTTCTGACATTTTCGTATTATATATATATATATATATATATATATATATATATATATATATATATATATATATATATATATATATATATATATATATATATAATATATATATATATATATATATATATATAGTTTTAGGAGGAGACAGAGGAAGGCGACGGCCAGTAGGACACAATCTGGGACATATGTCGGATCCACGAGGAGGTTACTGCGGGTCAGAATCGACTCTCATCGGGGATTAAGTTTCCGTAGTGGCTGTAGGCTCTCCAATCCCGAACACTCTAATATAAGAAACCATTCGAAAAGTTGTAAAATATATATAGAAAGAAAGCCATTTTCGAGTCATAGGCCAAGCAAACAATGCATATGAACTGCCTATCCTAGAGTCATTATTTATTAAACAACTGGTTCCCCAGTTAAATACCCAGACCTCCTCCACACAACTGTACCTGAGCTAACTTTCATTTGTTTTGTCATTCTGTCTCTTGCCTTCTCGCATAAGGTTGGTTAGCGGTCTTTGGTCTTTTTATTTTTATCTTTTTTGTTTGTTTTCGTTTCTGTATGTTTTTTTTAATTGTGTTGTCATTTATAAATGTTGAATTTTAGAGTAATTTTTAAAGTAATTTTTTAAAGTAATTTTAAGTCAGTTTTATTTTATTGTTTAACAGATTCCCTGAAGATGTAATAATGATATTACGAAACGTAGGAAATAAAGAATTGTAATGAATTGCAACGTTTCTAATAGTCCACCTCACGCTGCTATATATATATATTAATATATAATAAATATATATATATATAGATATATATATATATATATATCTATATACTATGTATAGTATCTACATATAGTATGATGTATATATACATATATATATTATATATATATATAAATTATATATATATATATATTATATATATATATATATATATATATATATATATATATATTATATATATATATATATATATATATATATATATATATATAAAATATATCATATATATATATATATATATATATATATATTATATATATATATATATATATACATATATATTATATATATATATATAATATATATATATATATATATATTAATATACATACATACATACATACATACATATTTATATTATATATATATATATATATATATATATATATTTATATATAATATATATACATACATACATATATACATACTACATATATATATATATATAGATATATATATATATATATATATATATATATTATATATATATATATATATATATTAATATATATATATACATATATACTAATTTCAAAATACACAATGAAACGTATGTACGAATTCACACTATTTTGAGATTCCTCTCTCTCTCTCTCTCTCTAATCTCATCTCTCGTCATCTCATCTCTCTCTCTCTCTCTCTCTCTCTCTCAATCCTGGCTTTGTGAGATTGTCCCCTTAAATAACATCAAGTATTTTGAAATGAAAGAAAGTAGGCGAGTCGGGAACTTCAAACATTAACGTTTTATATATTCTAATTTTGCCGAAATAGAATTTTCTTGTCTTTTTTGCATTTAAATCGATATTAGTTTTACTTTATTTAATTTATGTATATAGCACTTTTCAGAGGAATGGCTGTTAATGTCTTGTAGTTTCAGTAATACAAATAACTGGAAGAAAACCAAATATCTTGGGGGAAAACAAATATCTGGGAAAAACAAATATCTGTGAAAAAAAACAAATACTTTGGGAAATCCAAACATCTAAGGAAAAAACCAAATACTGGGTGGGAAAAAACAAATATCTGGGGGAAAATGCAAACATCTGGGGAAAATACCAAATATCTGGGGGAAAATGCAAACATTTGGGAAAAAAACAAATATCTAGGGGGAAAATCAAATATCTGGGGAAAAATCAAATATCTTGGGGAAAATCAAATATGTTGGGAAAAAAAACAAATATCTGGGGAAAAACAAATATCTGGAAAATAAAACAAATATCTGGGAAAAAACCAAATATCTGGGGGAAAACAATATCTGGGAAAAAACAAATATCTGAGGGTAAAAGACCAAATATCTGGGGAAAAACAAAAAATCTGGGGAAAGTCAAATATGTGGAGAAAAACCAAATATCTGAGGAGAAAAAACCAAATATCTGGGAAAAACCAAATATCTGCTGAAAAAAACAAATATCTGAGGAGAAAAAAAATATCAGGAAAAAACAAATATGTTGGGGAAAAACCAAATATGGGGGGGAACCAAATATCTGGGGAAAAACCAAATATCTTGGGGGGGGGGGGGACCAAATATCTGGGGGAAAACCAAATATCTAGGGAAAGAAAAAGCTGTCTGGGAAGAGAGAAGGTAAACCTTTCATGTGTTTTTCTTTCATTAGAACTCAGGAAGGTTGATCGAAGGTCAACAGAGCATGAACGACCGAGGGACAGAAATAACTGCGATACATTTCAACGTTGGGTATTTTTTTTACTGCGGAATAATTGATTTGATATTTTTTTCATATATCTTGAAGCAGCCTCTTGCATTGAAAAGTTGTTAGAACATTTTTTACGATGCATTTTTCATTTGGTCATTTTTGGTTTACGAAGTATGACTGTATGCTTAACTGTACTTATAACACTAATTATTATTATTATTATTATTATTATTATTATTATTATTATTATTATTATTATTATTATTATTATTATTATTATTATTATTATTATTATTATTATTGTCGTGAAAAAAGAACATCCCAGTACCATTTTTTAGGTATATGACGTAAGAGGCTAATTCAGTTATTTCCACGTAAAGTTCTCTCTCTCTCTCTCTCTCTCTCTCTCTCTCTCTCTCTCTCTCTCTCTCTCTTGGCATGCTATAAATGTTCAGTTCCTATAAGTCCCGTCTCTCTCTCTCTCTCTAACATTACAGTTACTGTAACTATGCAAGAATACAGGCAGTTAATCCTGCATAATATAGAGCAAATATTCGGACGTGTATGTCCGTGACTTAACCCCCAACCACTTCATCCTCTGTCATTTTGAATGGGTGGCAGGTAAACTTGCATTCAATCTCCCGGCTCTCCCTTCATTAATTTGATGCTATAGAGCAAGTGTAGTTGTCTCTCAAAGTAACTGTTAACCATTTTTTTTCTGGTGCTTTACACTTCCTTCCGTGACTTACTGATCTGCAAATACTTATTACAAGTCAGTGATATGGCTTGTATCAAAGAATGGCAGATTGTCTATTTTGAATCTGGATGCCTCAGTGCGTTTTTATTTCGAAGAGGTGGGGGGCTGGGGGGTACACATCCCTCAGGTCAGAGGGTATTTGAAAAATATGAGCGAACTTTATATTCCCATTTTTAGTTAAGTTTTAATATGGCTTTGCTGTGGAAGGATATAAATGCCTCTAGTGTCAGCAATAATAATGTCTGAAGGTTTTCGTGTTTCCTGTGACTATTCTCTTCTCTCTCTCTCTCTCTCTCTCTCTCTCTCTCTCTCTCTCTCTCTCATTAGCTTAAATGGGATTTAGTAGAACCAGTGACTCATATTGAAACAGACAACACTAATACCCTCCGTGCCTATTTATTCCCTAAGCGACTATTTTTTTTCTCTCTCTCTGCGACGTCGCCCAAACCACAGGGAAAAAGGAAGAGGATGATCTGTCCTTAATTCGATTGGGAGCTTCCGGCCAACTGTCCACTCTCTCGTTAGGGATGGAATTTTAGATGAATTGGACCACCTGGGTTCCATCTGGGTGCTTCTGTCTTTCCAGCTGGTGATATTTTCTCGTTTTTTTCCGATACCCTCTTTTATTTGTTTACATTATATATATATATATTATATATATATATATATATATATATATATCTATATATATATATATATATATTATATATATATCTATATACATATTATATATATATATCATATATATATATGTATATCATATATATATATATATATAATAATATATATATTATATATATTGATAAATATATATATATATATATATATATATATATATATATACTATATATATATATATATATCTATATATCATATATATATATATATATATATATATATATATATATTATATTATATATATGATATATAGATATATATCCATATATATATATATATAATATATATTATATATATATATTTATCTATATAAGCATATTGTATATGTTATCTAATAATATATATATTATATATATATATATATATCTGATATATATATATAAGATATACATATTATATATATAGGTATATCTATAGATTATAATTATATATATATCTATATATATATATACTATATTATATATATGTATATATATATATATATATATATATATAGATATCTATATTATATAATCTATATGAATCTCTATCTTCTATTAATGTTCACCTATATCTAGATATATATATATACTCTTATTATATATATTATATATATATTATATATTTATATATATAGATATATTATATATCGATTATATATCTATATATTTAAGATATTATATTATATAATGTAATATATTATATATATATATCTATATCATGATATATATATAGATATAAGAGATCTATATAGATATAATAATATATTAGAATATATATATATAATATATATATTATATATATATATTATATATATTTATATATATCTATATTACTATATATTATCTATATATATATAATATAATATATATATATATATATATAATATAATATTATATATATATATAATGTTGTAGAAACCAATAAAAGAGGGAATCAGAAGAACGCGAGAGAGAGAGAGAGAGAGAATCACTTTGGAAGAACAGTCATCATATAAGTATGCACATGCATGCATTCACATACGTACATACATACACACAAATATGTGTGACCGTATATACATACATACATGCATATAGGTATGTATGTATGTATGTATGTGAGTTCGTGCATGTGAATACTTATATATTGACTGTTCTTCCAAAGTAAGTCCCCCCCCCCCCCCCCCCCTCCCCTCCTCTCTCTCTCTCTCTCTCTCTCTCTCTCTCTCTCTCTCTCTCTCTCTCTCTATAAGTCACACGTTCGTATAAATCTCCATAAATCCACAGCCACTCATAAATCCTGCCTCTGGCTGTCTCACATTTTATTCCCGCTGCCACTTCTTATTACACCATCCAACCTCCTGACTTGATAAATAAGAAAGCGAAGCAATGATATTAAAACGTATCATTATCGTCTGTATTATTACATAGAGTTGAGCCTAATTGGTCCGCAATGTATGTTCAAGGCCTTTTACATGTTTTTATGAATTGTTTGTTGTTTATTTAGTCTTCCTATATTTTCTATCCGTAGTCATTATTATTATTATTATTATTATTATTGATTATTTTTTATTATATTATTATTATTATTATTATTATTAGTTATTATTATTATTGTTATTATTTATTAATCAGTGGTCCTTTATTTCAAATTTAAATGATTTCTGTGTACGTTCCTTTATAATACGTTCATCCATTTTATTTTTCCCTTTTAACTACTCCATTTTGTGCGAGTACCCAGGCATAATGTGTACATAAAAACGCAGAGATAAAAAGCATAAACTAAGTCGCCATGTTCTCTTTATATCATTATTCAAATAAATTGTTTATTAAGTTCATTTTCCATATCCTCATCAGTGCTTCAAGATAAATGAAGTTTCATGTTCTTTCAGTATTCCAGTATTTCATATAATACATTGCTCTCCCGCAGATATAATATATAAAAGTGTTTTGGTAACTTTTCCCTTTCTTAGTAACATTACTAAGGGAAGCCTATTTGCAGTTATACATTATCAGTAAACAAATATTGTTTCAACCTTTAAATCAGCTCCACCATTTCTCTCTCTCTCTCTCTCTCTCTCTCTCTCTCTCTCTCTCTCTCTCTCTCTCACTTCTCTCTCTCTCTCTCTCTCTCTCTCTCACTCTCTCGTAGTAGCCATCTTGCTTGGTGAGACGTACCCGCGTGAAGTCAGATTAATCAACAGATATCACAAGTTTAACATACGACTAGAATTTGAGAAATATCTAGAAGTGTTCGTGAACTATCGGTGATAAGATTAGTGTGAAAATAGTAGGATAAAGCGTCTTCTAAGTTAGTTTATCAAGTGTAATACTGCAAATCAGAACAAGATGGCAGTAAGTTCCAACTGCGGGAAGATTGGTGGCGTAATTTAGCGTGTTTAGCAGATTCGCAATACGATGAGGTAGCAGGAAGGGAACTGGCATTTCTCATCTATGAAATCAGCAACAGTCCTAAACAAAAAGATACAAAAGCTCTCATAGATATATTAGAAGGATATAATCCTTCAAACTGGAACAAATCTAATGAAACATCTTGAAAATAATTGAAGAAGTTCCAAATAAAATCCAAGTGGTCAAGAGACTCATAAAGAAAATATACATAAACCAACATATTCCGACAAAGAAAATGAATAAGGTGAATCTTGTGAATATCCTAATTGAATGCATTAGGAAAAAGAATGCCAAAAGCATGCAAACTGTGTAAGGTTTGGTATAGCATAGTCAATCCACAAAACCTAATCAGAAAATGTGCTGCATGCAACATTCCGACCCATCCACAGTGTGCTGAGGTAATGCAAGATTTGAGAAAAGATACAAGAATTTTTTGTTCAACATGTCTATCATGGATAGACAATGTTATTAAATCAAGATTGAATGTACAAATAGTTGAGGATGAAGAAGAAGAGGAAGAGGAAGAAGAAGAAGAAAAAGAAGAAGAGGAAAACGGAAGAGAAGTAAACAAAAATGAAATGACAGAAAAAAAAAATAAGGAAAAACAAAGAACGAGATAAAAGTATGGATGCAGAGATACTCATTGATACTACATATGAGGCAATAAAGCAGCATACCTACGAAGAAATAAATTACGATATGACAACAGAAAAGCAAATCCCGAAGAGGCTCTACCCAGATCTACACAATGACGGGAAAGAGAGGAAAAAATAGACAAGAAAGACAAAATCTGCAACCTTTTGAAAAGAGGGAATTGCAGATTTGGAGAAAGATGTTACTACAAACATCCTAAGGTATGTCAAAACTATGAAATATATGGTAAATGTGCATACTTAGATGGCTATGGGGATGATTGCAGAGATCTGCATCCAAAAATATGTAAAAACCTAAAAGAAGGAAAAAGGATGTAAGTTCGACAAAAAATGCAAATATATTGCACCCTGTAGCCATGAATCATAATCAAATAAATAACCAACCAAGTAATAAAATCCAAAATAAGAAAGAAACAAATAAAGAGAGAAATCAAGAATATCAGGTAAAGAGAAAAGCAAACCACCAATGAGATATGCAGAGGTGTCAGCAAAAAATTTCAAAGCATCAGCTCCGAAATTCTACTCAAGAGATAACTAACTGTATTTATTATGCAAGAGGATATTGCAGAAACGGAGAAAATTGCAGATTCAGACACAAAATGAATAATTATGATGAAGGAAGATCAAATATTATGGAAAAGTTGGATTTTTTAATGTCAGAATTTCTGGAAATGAAAAAAAGAACAACATACCAGAACAGGAAAGAGACATGGGAAAATCCTTATTACTACCATTATTAAATGAAGGAGAAAACACGCAAACCATCATAGTGATGAATGCGCAGGGTTTAGTTACGAGTAACTCAAAAAGAAAAATAGAGTACTTAGAAGAACTAACCCAAAATGAAAAGAAAATAGATATAATGAATATAATGAAACCTGGTATTCCCAAGAGACTGGGAATGATGATCAAATAAAAGGGTTCCAAACTTATAGATCAGATAGAAAAAATAGGAATCAAGGGGGAACCGCAATATATGGGAAAGACAAAAAACAAGGAAAAAAATATATGAGAAATATAGTAACTCAGAATGTGAACTAATAGCGGTAGAATTTGAATCTGAAAAATTGATGAACATAGTAATATATAGACCTCCTAATACTAAAGAGTTTGACTTAATAATTGAAAAATTGGATGATATATGTAGAAATCACAAGGACTGGACTATTCTCCTATCTGGTGACTTCAACTTTCTTTCGTAGAATGGAAAGAACGAATAGGAGATTGTGGTTGTACTTATACATATAAAAAAGAGAGTAATAGTAGTGCAGAAGATAAGAGGCAATTTGAAAAGCTATTAGATATGCTACTAGACATACAAAAACTTCAACAAATAAATCACCTGCCAACAAGAAGGAAAATACTTTAGACCTAGTATTTGTGAACGAGATGAATTATGTTAAAGAAATAATAGTTTATAATGCGAGTATTTCAGACCATAATGTCATAGAATTAATAGTTCATTCCAAAGCAAGTGAAAATAGAGATAAGCAAGAAATGAAAAGTGGGAAGGATATGGAAAATACAACTTCTACAGTAAAAATATAAAATGGTCAGAAATTAATGAAGAATTAAACAAAGATTGGGATAACATTTTCGTAATGATGATCACATAAGGGTAAATACGGAGATATTATATAAATATTGTTAGAAAATAGTGGATAAATATATACCGAAGAAGAAAAGTAAACACCATTCATGCATACCAAGAGACAGAAGGATCTTGTTCCAGAAAATCAGAAAGTGGAAAAAAGGTCTTGCAAAAGAAAAAAATGCATGGAAAGTTATAGAACTAAAAAGCAAGATAGAAAATGCAGAACAAAAGATTATACAATCAAAAGAAAATGAAAAACGGGACTTGGAAGAAAAAACCCTATTAAATATCAAGCAAAACCCCAAACTATTATACTCATATGCGAAGAAGATGAATAAAAGAAGAATAGAAATAGGCCCTCTGAGAATTGAAGGGAGATTAACGAATGAAAAAAGGAAATTTGCAACATACTGGCAGAACGATATAAGAGAGAATTCACCCCTAGAATAGATAATGAAGATAATGATATAGAAGTACGGGGAAGAAAATAGTGAATATTTAGCTGACATAGAAATTAATGAAGCTGATATTGTGCAGGCAATTAATGAAATTAAAAATGGAGCTGCTGCAGGGTCGGATGGAGTCCCTGCTATTTTGTTAAAGAAAGTAGTTCATTATATCGCAAAGCCACTTGCAATATTATTAAGACAAAGTGTAGATACAGGCAAGATTTATGATGAGCACAAATTAGCATATATCACCCCTACTTTCAAAAGTGGATCAAGACTAGAGGCAAGTATTATAGGCCTGTGAGTCTAACATCACATATTATGAAAGTGTATGAAAGGGTAATGAAGAAAAATATTATGAAACATTTAATAAAAAATAATTTGTTTAATATAGGGCAACACGGTTTCGTACCCGGAAAAAGTACACAAACCCAACTGTTAGTCCACCGTGAGAACATATTCAAAAATATGAAAAGCGGAAATGAAACAGATGTGGTTTATCTAGACTTTGCAAAAGCTTTTGACAAAGTAGACCATAATATATTAGCAAAGAAAATTAGAAAACACAATATCGTAGATAAAGTAGGAAGATGGTTAAAAGAATTTTTACACAACAGAAAACAGATAGTTATTGCAAACGATGAGAAATCGGATGAAACCAAGGTAATATCCGGTGTGCCACAAGGTACGGTGCTAGCTGCAATATTGTTTGTTATTATGATTGAAGACATAGACAGTAATGTTAAGGATTCGGTAGTGAGTAGTTTCGCTGATGACACAAGAATAAGTAGAGAAATTACTTGTGATGAAGATAGGAACGCTCTACAAAGAGACCTTAACAAAGTATATGATTTGGCAGAGGTAAATAGGATGGTATTTAACTCTGATAAATTTGAATCAATAAATTATGGAGACAGAGAAGGAAAGCTATATGCATATAGGGGACCTAATAATGAGGACAATCACAAATAAGGAAGCAGTTAAAGACCTTGGTGTGATGATGAATAGGAACATGTTATGCAATGATCAAATAGCCATTCTGTTGGCAAAATGTAAAGCAAAAATGGGAATGTTGTTACGGCACTTCAAAACAAGAAAAGCTGAACACATGATTATGCTTTATAAAACATATGTTCGTAGTCCACTTGAATATTGCAATATGATATGGTACCCACACTATCAAAAGGATATTGCACAAATAGAGAGTGTACAAAGGTCCTTTACAGCTAGAATAGAAGAAGTTAAGGACCTAGACTACTGGGAAAGACTACAATCCTTAAAATTATATAGTCTAGAAAGGAGAAGAGAACGCTACATGATAATTCAGGCATGGAAACAGATAGAAGGAATAACAGAAAATATCATGGAACTAAAAATATAAGAAAGAGCAAGCAGAGGTAGATTAATAGTGCCCAAAACTATACCAGGAAAAATAAGGAAAGCACACAGGACATTAATCCACTACGCACCAGCATCGATAATGCAACGTCTATTCAATGCGTTGCCAGCTCATCTGAGGAATATATCAGGAGTGAGCGTAGATGTGTTTAAGAATAAGCTCGACAAATATCTAAACTGCATCCCAGACCATCCAAGATTGGAAGATGCAAAATATACCGGAAGATGTACTAGCAACTCTCTGGTAGACATTAGAGGCGCCTCACACTGAGGGACCTGGGGCAACCCGAACGAACTGTTAGGTCTGTAAGGTAAGGTAAAGGTCTCTCTCGCTCTCTCTCCGCTTGGCTTTCTCACTTCCCGCTCCATCATTCTTCCTTTCTCCATTCTCATCTTGCTCACTAAATCTCTGGCAGATACATTGAGCCACTGACTCGAATTAATGTCGGTATCTGCTCCCATTTTTCAGTGCGAGTTCAGTCCGAAGCATTTTCCTTTTCTCATACTTCTATAATGTTTTTATTGATTTATCCATTGCGTCTCTCTCTCTCTCTCTCTCTCTCTCTCTCTCTCTCTCTCTCTCTCTCTCTCTCAAGAATTTATAGAGATATTTCAATGGAAACCTTGCCGTTTCGAACATTCTTTTCGTACACATAAATTGAAAACAGGTTTCTTCAGCCCAAAACTCCTTTCAGAATTATTACTGCACAAGTTAAAACGCAATTATGGCAGTATTCTGGCTGAGGCACTATTGTCAAACAATTATTAAATGTCCTCATAAAATGCTGAAGAATTTAACCAGGTTTCTGTACATTTTATTCGTCACACACGTATGGCAGAAATTTAAAACGATCCTTGTTTCCAGAGGAGCCCAGCAATATAATTAGCACACTTGCAGCGAAGAGAGCTAATGGAAAGCTTCATTCATACAAAGTAATCTGTCAAAGTTGAACTTGCAAAGCTTTTGTTAGTCATTTTTTTGTATATGATGAAATAACCGTTTCTTTGATTTATTGGAACATAATTGTACGGAGCAACAATAAGGTGTATGAAATCGTCCCAAGTTCTCTTATACGTTACAGGTACAAAATATGTTGTTTCATAGTTCTGGATAATAGAAGTTCACTCTCGACGTGGTTCGGAAGTCACGTAAAGCCGTTGGTCTCGTTGCTGAATAACCACTGGTTCCATGCAACGTAAAAACACCATACAAACAAACAGTTGAAATGATTTGACCTGAGGTCACTGAGTATTTGGAAATGTATTTAATGATAGGACAGGGACATAGAAATGCTTGGAGAAGTAATATATCTAGAAGCTAGAATTGATGGGCCTTTAAAAATGCTTTCGTATTTTCTTCCCATAGCTTGAACTGTTGACTTACAGGAGTGAAATCCGGCAGCAAATTGTAATGCGAAACAGTGTACAAGTTACATAAACTTCGTAATAATTTGTTACCATATACACAGACGCGCGTGCGTACATTCAAGGAAATTTACATGTATATCCCCAAACATACTCGCGTATACTTATATATATTAGTCATGGGAGCCAAGGTCTTTATATGTTCTATTTCGATATTCCCAGAAGCGCCATCTTGTTCGTTGTAATCATCGGTTCAGTGGCGCGAAATGAATTGTTCCGACCGCTTTATTATCATGGAAATCAGTCTAGCGTGCATAGCCGTGCATTTGCATTAATAAACCTGAAAAGAAAGATGATACCAGACGTGGAAGCCTACTATATATTTTTGTTTTACTAACCCTTGCGAGAAAACCTTAAACAAATACATTATAAAAATTAATTAATGCTGCTTAATAAAAACAGCTGCGATCTTCCTAAGCCTCGGAACTAGTATCTGTTAATTAATATATTACAGATTTTATTTTTGTTCTAAACACCGGTGTTTCGCCCAAAAACAAAGGAAAAATGAATGGATAACTATTTATTACACTGCTAATAAAAACCCTTTTCATTTTTCATTCGCGTAGGAGCTATAGAAAGTTTTTTTCTGACATTATTGTAATACATCCCTTTGTTGTAGTTGTGATGTCCACGTTATATGTTGTTCATAGACGCCATTACGGCATCTGTATATGCCATCAAAAGGCCAAAGACCATAAAATTTTGTCAAGGAGAGAAATATCACAGCATCATATTTCATCAAAGGATAATGAGCCATAAAGAGGGGGCCAGATGGCGCCCTGCTCCCGCCACCTCTGCGGATAAAAACATCCTCGTAAAATATCTCGCATAAAAACACTTCCATCCATCTCGGGGGAAAAACACTATTGTTCATCTGCGTGAAAATATTGTCATGAATTAATGAAGAAGTTGGGGAGGTGTTCGCCAAAGTTTCATTGAATTCCTAACTGAGAAAATAATGACGCAGCAAGCAACGGTATATATATATATATATATATATATATATATATATATATATATATATATATATATATATATATATATATATATATACATACACATGCATTGTAGATATGTATGTATGGTCATGAATGGAGTGCGGAGTAAGTAACTGATACTGGAGATGTTGGGAGTTGTAGAGAAAAACTGCATTGACTGGTGGAGGAGCTGGTGATATTTTTTTATTTTATTTCGGGTACTATAAGTAAAAAAGGAAAAAAATTGCTAATTTCTTTAAGCTTGATCATATATATGTTTCGTGCGTAAGGAAGGTTTGAAAATATAAAATGATAAAACCAACATAGATGCTTTGATCTTTACTTTCGATGTTTTCACTTTTTTTTTTTTTTTTTTATTTTTAGTGCGTATTTCATGGCAGCATTCATGTACTTTGCCATTAAGACTACAATAAGTTGTGTCAGTGCATATGCAAGATGCACCCCACACAAAAGAGAAAGAAATGAATGTTAGCACATAAAAGTATCTTTTTTAATAATAAAATTCGTGAGGATCTGTTCTTGCTTGTCCTCCCCTGGGTGTCAGTAAGGGAGACATGAAGCAGCCACCCACCCCCTGCAAACTGGTTTGTCCGCCCCAGGATTGGGCTGGGTAGGTAGGGGAACGGAATGATATGGGAGACATCCACCCTCCTTCTGCAAACTGTTTGTCTGCGTCATGGCGGGAGAGTAGGTAGGGGAACGTGATGGTAGGGAAGACATCCACATTCCTCTGGCAAACCTGTTTGTCCGCCCTAGGCAGGGGCGGGGTAGTTAGATGGTCAAGAGGGTAGGTGAGACTGCAGCCCCTGGTTCCAGCGCGCGTAGCCCATGCCAACAAAGATCGTCTATTCCTATTGTACATGAACACATCGTAACATTTGACAATAACCTGCTTGTTTCCAAACCGTAGAAGTAAATGCTTACTGATGCACAAGCAAATTCCAACGCAAAACTGTTGCCCAAAAGAGTGAAAGAATGACAGAAGAATAAAATAAAATTTAAGAAGCACAGCTTTCTTGCATTTCAGACGCATTTGGCCCAAAACGACTAAACAAAAGCCTGGTTTCCTGACAGTGACTAACGTTAACGTTTAGGAAGAGCTCAGCTATTCCGTTCAGACTGAGGACAGAGAGATAAATGACTAAGTGAAATGAGGGTAGAAACCACCGCAGAGTTTCCAAGCGCTCTGCCATTTTTTTCCTTGGCGAGAGATGTTTGCCCTTCCCCGTGCCTACGCGAATATACAAATCAACCCACGCGGTTTTTATTAAGAAATTACAAGTTGTAGTAAAGTTGTCGAGTTTTATTTTTATCGAAACAATAACTCGTCTGCAAAACGAAGTGTTTACAAACTGTGCGACAGTTACGAATGGTGAATCCACAACTGGATACCTTTTTACGTATTATTATATACGAGTATCTGTTATCACATATAGCTAGGTGAAATGACTTTTCAGAATTTAAGTAAATAGACTTCATATTTATATTATATCTGCGAATATTGTTGATTGGTATAACTAAGATTTCTGAGGCTAACTGATTACAGATGATAGTAATATCCTGCTTAGATTTGGTGTCGTCGAATCGTAGAGAGAAACTGCATAGACCAGTTACAGTTAATATTTTTCACATTACAGTAACTGCGTAGTACGAATATAAATCGTGCTCCTTGCTTTAAGTTCAAGAATATATATGGAAAGAGTTTATCATATGACATAAAAACATAGCATCGATTTATGCCGTAGTCAGATGATCCAGGGAAATGAGAAAGATGAATGTATGTACTTGAGAAATTTCTGAATAACTGGATTGTAAACATTTCCTGAAGTTTGCTTTAGTCAGGGCGCATTGCTCATGTGTTATTGCTTTGGAAATAACGAATGCACACTAAAATAACTAACCTCTGGAAGCAGATGGGGAAAACCTTTTGTTAGGATAAAGATAATTAATGTTTATTCAAGAGTCGACTGTTATTCTCGTTACCTTTTGTGTGTTCCTTAAAATGCAGCCTTTTGTTTCTTCTGTCTGGTTTTTGTTTAAGGAATATTTAACTGATTCATGTTGGCACAAAGAGTTCATTCACAATCATTCCTGCTCAGCGCAAAGGTCATGCCAGACCTGTTTTCTGACCTTTTGGTCAGTATGTTAAGCACCAATTAAGGTATTATAGTAATGAATATTAAGGATAAACTAAAAACTTTCATGATATTCCACGATAATCTTGGCCTCTAAATATGTTGCTTCGATTAAACCCTGTTTCGGTCACCTGTCTGGTCAGCTTTGGGTATTTTTTTACCCAGGCACCATTCATGTTGCTTTGATCAGATTTCCTGTTCCTGTTGCAATGTTTTTTTGCGATTGCAACATAACGTAATTTTGTATATCTCATAGCGAACATAATTTTGTATATCACAAAGTTCTTTATATTCTGCCGACCTATTAAAAATGGTACTTATGCTTGGTTCACCTGAATGAATTAGGAATTGTTCTGATAATTTTGTTCTATTGGGGAACAAATTTGGGACGGTTTCCAAATTACACGAAAGCGCCTCAGTGGCGTGGTTGGTATGGTCTTTACCTGCCACCTCGGTGGCCGCGAGTTCGATTGTGTGTGTGTATGTGTAAATACATATTTATATATATTTATACATAAAAACACATATACACATATGTATTATAAAAATGTATGTAGTCCTCATGTACTAATATTCTTCCCCAAATGATATTATGAACAAACCATTTATCATTTATCGCTGCATTCAGATGTCCCCTGAAGAGAGAGTCCCATCCATCAGCTCATTACACACGAGGAAACAAATTCGAATCAACACTGAACACCATTTTGTAGCATCAAAGTTCATTATGACGTCATCTGCACAATTTAATTGCCACGTTGAATATTGCATTTCTGAATCATAAGCCTTTTCCTGCTTTATGCTGCAAAATCAGTCATGACGCTAAAACAAACACTCAGCAAAAACAAACACACAAGTCGTACTGACACACGAGAACACATGGCTTAGTAGTTTAAGCAGGAGAGATTTGTTGCCCGTCGCATTTCATGGATGCGCAGGTTTGTTCATTTTAGTTTTCTGTAAAAAGAACACCATTGAGATGGATTTGTCTGTCCGTCCGCACTTTTGCTGTCCGCCCTCAGATCTTCAAAACAACTGAGGCTAAAGAGATGCAAATTGGTATGTTGATCATCCACCCTCCAATCATCAAACATACCAAATTGCATCTCTCTAGCCTCATTAGTTTTTATCCTATTTAAGGTTAAAGTTATCCATGACTCGTGCGTCTGGCACCGCCATAGGTGCCAGCAACGCAGGCCGCCACCGGGCTGTGGCTGAAAGCTTCATGGGCCGCGGCTGAGAGATTCATTATTTTATTTTTTTTAACCTGTTTTTCTTGTCTGCTGATGTTGTGAATTTAATTTATGTTATGGGTGAATTCTTCACAAACACAGGTAGCAAATGTAAAGAAAAGACAGGAAATAATGTAACATGACTGAGTACTTCACAAACACAAGTAACACCTGATTGTGTTGGTGACTCACAGTTGCGTTTTGAAAATAACGTAGATTAGATGAAGGTTTCTATCTATAAACTCTAGTATCATTCGCAAATTAGACGGGTAAAAGTGCTGGCAGAAGTTGTACGATTTATTCAGTATTAGCATAATTGAAAGTTATAAGTTATTATTATAAGTAGCCAAACGATAAGATAAAGAATATATCATAAAACCTTAAAATGTCATACAAAATTGTAGCATTGCCAAAGTGAGATGAAATTGATAGAGTTCATGTGAACATTTCAAGTTACATTTTTTTTCATCAAAGATGTAAAGGTAACATTTCTCTCATAGATGTAACAGTGAAGGCGTTAACGATTGTGTTAGTGATGATATTCAGCTGTAAAGACAGTCGATCGTCGTCGTTACTCTCTCTCTCTCTCTCTCTCTCTCTCTCTCTCTCTCTCTTCTCTCTCTTCTCTTCTCCTACTCTCTCTCTCTCTCTCTCTCTCTCTCTCTCTCTCTCTCTCTCTCTGTGGGGACTCCACGTATTTTGCAAGGATGATCATATTTAGGCCATCAGAAAGGAATACGGACACTGGAGAGAGAAGTAACAGGTGAACGAAGGGGAAGGGAAAATGGGGACTGGGAGATGCAGGGATGATGGATAAAGGAGGAGAAAGGGAATAGCAGAGAAACTGTAATGGGGTGAATAAAGTGTATAGAAAAGAAAGGAAAAGAGAGTGAACTTATTGTCAACAACTACGTATTGCTACTTATATTAATATCTGGTGTCAAATTTTACTAGGAGTTTGATGGGTGAACAGCTGATAGTAGTGTAATCCTCCAATCTCTCTCTCTCTCCTCTCCTCTTCTCTCTCTCTCCTTCTCCTCTCCTCTCTCCCTTCCCTCCCTTTGTCCCCTTTCCGTAAATCCCTCTCTCTATCTCGCTCTCTCCTATCTCTCTCCTCTCTCCCTTCCTGCTCTATAACTTTCCTGTTTTAACCGCACCCCATTTCCTCTTCCTTGCTCTCTTATTATCCCTCATTCCTTATCCCTTATCCCTCATAGCAGCATCACTTCCCGGCTCCTTGAATATGCACCATCTCGCCAATTGAACGGAATTCCTTGGTTTATCTAACGCTTCAGTCCCTAAGCCATCTCATCATTGGAGAGAGAGAGAGAGAGAGAGAGAGAGGAGAGAGAGAGAGAGAGAGAGACGTGATCGTGGTTGCTGTTTAGGTATCTTAAATGACCTTGTATTATTTAAACCTTTGTGTTCATATCTACTTTTCCAATGTGGATTGATAATATGTCCATCAGACAAATGTGGCTTTTGTTTTTTCTCGCTAATTTTTATTCTCGTTCTCTCTCTCTCTCTCTCTCTCTCTCTCTCTCTCTCTCTCTCTCTCTCTCTCTCTCTTTTTCCAAGTTCTTTCATTCCAGGAGAGATTAAGTCGGATAGTTGCCCCAAGCTTAAAACTGAAGTTGGTGATAATTGGCTGGGATAAGAAGTAAAAAATTGCTGAGGTTTGTGTGATGCACAAAGTCTCTTTGGAAATCCAGTTGCGAAGACGACGCCACAGCAGCGGGCAATATTGCAGGACAGATGATGAGCTTTGAAGCTTTGAATCTGTGGGATTGTTGGGAGAGGAGATTGCTAATGATTGCGATGATGAATGTAGTAAAGAGTGGGTGATATTCCGTGGGAAATGCTTCACTTCTGAGAAATGGGTTCCATTAGCTGATATGCATTAATGTTTTTAAGTATCCGGTGTGTGTGTGTGGCAGACTGACCTCTCTCTCTCTGTGTGAAGTTGATCCAGTGATCATTTGCATACCTATTTAAGTGCCTGTATTTATATAAACGTACAAAAAAGCTTACTACGGGACAAGAAAATCAGCCTCAGTGGAGTTAGCTGGTTTGTATAACAACAGCCAGCAGTTTTTTTTTTTTTTTTTTTGTCCGGTGCTCATCTTATTTCTTTTCAATTCCTTATTTTCCCTTCATATCGTATTTTGTGAGCGACCTGTCTCCAAGGAATTGGGATTCTGCTCAGCGAGGAACTCCCGAAGCCTTTGAATGAATGACTAAGCAAGTTTCTCAGTCCCTGAAAGAGGTTCATGAAACCAGAAAGTTATGGGGGACGGAACTGCCCCCTTCCGTCTGATACCATAGAATATAACTGTAGACGTATGTATACGAATGTATTATGTGTACTTTAATTCATACCTACACATTATGGTTAGTATTAATTGTATTTGTATACTTTTACTTTCAAACTTATGAACAAACAGGAAGGCATTTCCACATTCATGTGTACTGTATAACATAATACGTGATTTATTCATCGTGTTTTGATTGACCTTTACATATGTGTGAATAAATATGAGATTGTGTGCCAAATATAATTTAATTGCATATATTTTACATGTAAAAACGAAGGTACATTGTACGTTTGTGTGTGGAGAGAGAGAGAGAGAGAGAGAGAGAGCCATTCATTGAATTTCAACTCACGAAAATGCCAAACGAGACCCAACATCCCTTTCTGACATCTGACGGGAGATGGCTGAATAAACAGCGATCTGCGTCCGTCGATGCATTAAAATTTTCCTTTTTTTGTTTATATTTTTCCTTTTTCCTCTTTTCCTCGCTTTTGCTTCGTCCTCCAGTTCATTTTATCCTTTGTTCCCTTTCCACTTCTTGGAGCTCCATGTATGACCAGATTCCCAAATATCTAGAGGATTCCTTTGTCGCAACTTCCTTCAATCCCTAATTCTTGTCCTCCTTGCAAGGAGAGAGAGAGAGAGAGAGAGAGAGAGAGAGATTTCAGTATGGTAACTGGCTGTAGTGCGGAAGAGTCAGGCCCTTTTGTAGCTCATGACAAATAACAACAAGAAAGAAGTAGAATATGCGCCGAAGTTTCTTCGTTGTAATAGAGTTTTCTGTACAGCGTATAATGCTGTATGAAACTCCCAGCCGCGGTCCATGAAACTTTCAACCATGGCCCTATAGTGGCCTGTATTGTTGGCACTCATAGCGGTGCCAGACGCACAATCAGGGCTAACTTCAACCTTAAATACAATCAAAACTACTGAGGGTAGAGGACTGCAATTTGGTATGTTTGATGATTGGAGGGTGGGTGATCAGCATACCGATTTGCAGCCCTCTAGCCTCAGTAGTTTTTAAGATTTGAGATCGGACGGACAGACAAATAGCCAACTCAATAGCTTTCTTTTACAGAAAACTAAAATGGAAAGCAGGAAGGCTTAGAAATTGTTGCATATGAAATGCAAGAAAGGTACCGAGAATCAGGAAAACGAAAGAAGGAAGAAAATCCCAAAACATCACAGCAGAAGGAATAGACCAGTAACTGCACATTGCATAAAACGTTACAGAAAGAAAGAAAAAAAAAAGAGAAGAAAATAGTTAATGGACGGGGCAGCGCATTCATGAAATGTGACGCCCAATAAATCTCCGTTTACTGGAGCGACTGTGACGCGTGTTTGTGCTTGCGTGATGGGGCTGTTTGCAGTGCCTGTTTGCCCCCGTGGCTTGATTGATTGCCTGCAAACAAGGATTTATGATTCCATAATGCAATAGTCTCTCTTTAGACCTAAGTCGCGGATATGACGACGCTCCTTTGGGCAACACTGACAAACGGAATGGAGCTTTGACGATGCAGATTTGCTTCTGCTAAGTTGCTTCTCTTTCAGTCATTGGAGAGAGAGAGAGAGAGAGGAGAGCTTTGCAGTGAAAACTGCATTACTACACATGAATCTCAAATGTGCTTTGAAAGGGCTGGGTAAAACGTGCATCACTACTGAGGCTGAAACGCTTTGTGAAGTGATAAGTTGGTTTTGGTGGGAAAATACTACTTTTACTCGAGATATGTAATGTTAGAACCATCCATCTTTTCTTTTACTGTTCGGAAGTATTTCATTTAACAACCAAACGAAAATATTTATGAAAAATGTGTATTATATATACATTATATATATGTATTGTTTCTTTGTTTTTGTTTGAAACAAACACACACACACACTCACACACACACATATATATATATATATATATTATAATAATATATATATATATATATATATATATATATATATATATATATAAATGTGTGTGTGTGCGCGTGTGTTTGTGTGTATGTTTATGAATATATAGTATATAAACATAAATATATCTAGGGTTTTCTCGCCTCAAATCATATATATATATATATATATATATATATATATATATATATATATATATATATATATATATATATATATATATATAATGTATATGTATAGTGTATATATATATATATATATATATATATATATATATATATAATGTGTGTGTGTGTGTGTGTGTGTGGTTGTGTGTATACACTAGCTGACCAACCCGGCGCTGCTCGGAAAAACTCGGAGTGACATTCGATAAGGAGAGTATTAATTTTAGGAATTCCCACTTCATTGCCTTTTCTCAAATCGTCATCAGCACTGCCGTAACACGTCATTCTTCTTCTTCTTCTTCTATTCCACTTCCAGGAATTTTCCGAATCACCGGACTTCTTGAAAAAGTCTTTCAATTTTTCATTCACAAAAAGTGATTGCAGCAGAAGTCGGTGAATCGTCTTTTTTTTTTCTAATTCAAGTTTTGTTTTTGAGGAAATGTTTTCTTAAAATATAGGTATATGCATTTTCTACCAGTGCGTTCTGAGGGGTCAACGGGTTACTCTAAGATTCGTTTAAGTGTTAGTGATGATTGTTTATTATTTTTAGATTATTATATATCAGATAATGTATATATATATATATAATATATATATATATATATATATATATATATATATATATATATATATGTATGTATATGTATGTATGTATATGTATGTTATATAAATATATATATATATATATATATATAGTATATATATATATATATATATATCACGTATATATGCACTGGATGAAAGCGAACTTCATTCTCCTTGCCCGAATGACTTGCAGAAATGTCATTGTCAACTAGTACGGCATAAAAAATAAAAAAAATACACGTCCTTAATTCGATTGGAGCTTCCAGGCAGCCGACGTCCACCATCTCGTTAAAGCTGCAGTGTTGGATGTAGTGGGCCACCTGAATTCTTTTTTTTTTTTTTTTTTTTTTTTTTTCGACTGGCAGCTTGTAATTTTTTTTTTTTTTTGTGGGGTTATTTTCGCCTTTTTTCGTTCATTTCTTTCTTGTCTGAATATCGATTGTCATATTTCGCTGGTCGTTTCTTTAATTTTTTACATTTATTTATTTTATCTATTTATTTATTTATTTTATGTTTTTTAGGTCTTCCGCTCACTTTAAGACTTTTAACTATCTATCTGACTCTACTCTTTCCATATCTGACCGATTTATGTCTCAGTCAACATCGGCTGGTGCAGAAACTGTTGCTCATTGAGAAGAAAAGCGGAAAGTCTTTGTTGCTCTTTCCTCAGAATTAACGCTGCATTTTTCGTTAATTGTTATGGCATTCATTATACCAGTGGCGTGGTTGGCTTGGTCTGGCCTGCAACCTCGGTGGCCGCGAGTTCTATTCTCGGGCCTTCCACTGAGGCGTCAGAGATGTGTATTTCTGGTGATAGAAGTTCACTCTCGACGTGGTTCGGAAGTCACGTAAAGCCGTTGGTCCCGTTGCTGAATAACCACTGGTTCCATGCAACGTAAAAACACCATACAAACAAACATCATTACACCTGCTGTAATTATTAGCGTTACGGTTACGACCCTTATTAGCACAAGCAATAATGTTTTTCGGTCGCTAGATCGTCAATCTGAAGAGTATGTGTGCTGACAGTCCGCCGCCTGTAGATGCTGCCATCAACAATAACTAAAGAAAATATGTCTGATCTGAGCCTTGTTTATTATTCATATTTAAAGTTAAATTTTCTTAATTAGCATTAGTGGGGAGAGAGAGAGAGAGAGAGAGAGAGAGAGAGAGAGAGAGAGAGAGAGAGAGAGAGAATACAACTCACTTCATCATTATCATATTAACAGTACATTACCATAGTGAGACATATGTAGAAGGAATTCCATTCTTTATATAATGCAAAATAACTTTTGTAAATGAATGTTGTAATAACTTTATCGGGGCATCCTTAATTACATCGACAAATTGCTCAATGTCAAAGGTGCTCTGAACTAAAAGGAGTAAAAATATCTAAAATTAAGTTAAATGTAAGATATTGTTATTATTATATAATATTATTATTAGGTTTGTGGGAGGGTATTGAGCTTGGAACCACGCATTCTTGATAATCCGATTAACTTCTCTAGAAACAGGTCTTCAGTATTGGGAAACCATGGAATGACTCTAAAGAGAATCATTCAGGGCATTCATAAGGGTCACCTCAGCCCTGAATTGGTTTCATAAACATTAATTCATTAGCTTTCGAAAAAGAATAGATTTCCCTGAGGAAAATATTGGGGAAATGCGGGACGTATCAGAATGGAAATCGACGCGTTTTACGACCGTATTGAGAACCCGTTCGAAGCTCCCGGATGAGGTGGGAGGGAGGAGGAGGAATTCCATCAAAATTCCTTCAGGATTTCTTTTCCTCTTTTATTATATAGAATGAGGAGGAGGGGAGGGGAGAGGGAGGGAAGTGGAGGAGGATAAGGAGCGGGAGAGGAGAAGGAGGGGGAGGGGAGAGGAGTTGAGGAGAATGAGGGGGGGTTAGGAGGAGACCCAAGTCATTACACGCCCATTGATCATGGCTTCAGACAAATCCTGAAGAGGATTCAGGTTTCCCAGTAACGCCTCATCTGATAGGCTGTAAACAGGCTTTATCCTTCATCTGATGGATAGATGGAGGTTTGCGTGGGGGAGGATGAGGAAGTAGGAAGATGGATGAAGAGGAAGAAGGGAGGTTAAATGGTCAACGTAAAGACATGCTTATAGATAAGGTTATGGAAGGAGGAGAGAAATGAATGAAAAGATGTCTGATAAGAAATTGTTGATAAAAAAGGAAGGATGATTAGTTCTGCATAGGAATGATGAAAACGATAATGTAGTTTTATTTAGGTAGAAAATTCAATGTGTTAGAATTACTGTCAAAATTCGTGTGTTTACTCATGCACACATACACATCTCTCTCTCTCTCTCATTATATATATATATATATATATATATATATATATATATATATATATCTTGTTTGTGTATGTAAATTCAGCGCAATGCTGAAATACGGTTATCATCTTACAAGTAAATCCTCTCTTTCATAAACTTCAAAAATATCACAATCAAGAACGAGGATCTCGGATGCATCTTCCCACAATAAAAAGAAACATTGATGACCAAAGAGAAAGATAGAAAAAAAGCAACTGCTTCCACACTGGCTCCCATATAAGTAATTGGAGTGAGTCTGGCCGCTGTCTGGTAGCTAGCGTAGGTAGACTGCAAAAGGATCCGGCCTTAATTCTATTGGTGCTCAAAGCTGTCTTCTAACTACTTTTCATGACGGATTTTGGGTTGTATGGATACATTATTTTTTTTATAATTTGAGGCGTCTCGGGATTTTTTTTATCACTCCGTTTTGAGAGAATATTTTTTTTTACATTATGGGGTATACACGTGTCATTGTATAGTATATATATATATATATATATATATATATATATATATATATATATATATATATATATATGTGTGTGTGTGTGTGTGTGTGTGTGTGTGTGTGTGTGTGTGTGTGTGTGTTACAGGTCTTGAACAAAAAAGGTGCAACTTTGTTGGTTTTCAGAAATTCATTTAGGATGTTGAATGATATCAGTTGAGATGAAAGATTGAAATACGAATATGTTGTAAAAGAATGAACAAACAAACACCCCCCCCCCCCCCCCAACCTTCCGTATTTCAAGACAATATTTGACTCCCTGCTTTTTCTAAAAATCCCAAAAATAAAATTTCACAAAGTGGTATGATTATGTCTGAATTGTAACTACAGTAACAGTGGTTATAGATGTGCAAGTAAATAAAAGTATAGGTAAGTGAATGAATAAATTAAAGCGCAGTTAATTAAATAAACTCAAATTTCCACACCAAATACTTGGGTCAATTAGATGTTAATGTAGCCAGCTCATTCCCCCCAAATACAAAACGACGGAATCCACCGTTGCAGACAGGATGATTAGACCCCTTACAGAGCTTCCCTTATGTTAAGAGGATTGCATTTGCACATTCATTAGAGAGGAGCAGCTGCTATATATAATTAGCGGAGCTGAGCGTTCTCCTGCTCAGGAATCCCTGCCAGACGAGAGGTGGTACTTCGGCATCTGTATGGAGCATTTTGCTGAATATATAATATATATATATATATAATATTATAGATATATCGTATAGTATATATATATATATCTTATTCTTATATATATATATATATCTAATATATAATTGTATAATATATACACACGCACACGTATATATATTATATGTTCATCCTTTAACATTGTTTCGAACGAAGCCTGAAAGGATGTCCAATTTTTAGAGGTCATAGTCATTAGTGAGAAATAGACATGTTCTCAACACAGTCAAATGTAATGTGTCTTTCTCTTAAGAGATGTCTTATTGTATCGTTTTTTTTTAAAAGATTACTTCGAAACGCTAAAATGGTACTTTAGTATGCAAATGTCACATCAGGGTATCCTCTTAACGGAATT
>NC_087215.1:7189805-7192305 GCF_015104395.2 Macrobrachium nipponense | reverse complement strand
TTTTTTCGAGAACGCTTTAATAAAGATGAAGTGCGTATTAACAATCTATGAATAATAAAGCCCTTGAGAGAGAGAGAGAGAGAGAGAGAGAGAGAGAGAGAGAGAGAGAGAGAGAGAGGATAAAACCACACAAGCTAAAAATGAAGAATAGTAGTAAATGGGAAGTTTCACACATCCACACGGGATGTCCCGTGAACCTATTCGTGCCCCCCCCCTCCCCCCCCAAAAAAAAGAGAGAGCTATAATCCTTTCCATCATAAGCAAACATGCACAATGAAATTGTAATGTCGCCATCAACCTGACAACGCTGCAAGAGCAAACGTTTAATCCGTCCCATCGAGGAAGATTTATGAGGGACGTCATTAAATTCTGTTTAACAGGTATTTGAAAAAATGCAAATCACCTTTTGCGACCTCGAAATCATAATTCCTCATCCGTTATTATTTCAGAGAGAGAGAGAGAGAGAGAGAGCTTCAATGGTGGTGCTTTAAACGTTTATGAAAAATGCTATTTGCCATTCACGACGTTGTAAATCACAAGTGCACATTCATTATGCAGAAAGAGAGAGAGAGAGGGAGAGAGGGGGGGGGGTTGCTGCCGGTGTCCAACTGAATAGTCATTACTGCTAATCTGCCTTCAATTTAGGTCTGACCTGTGAATGGTGAGCTGGGAAGATTACAGACAATCAAGGCAGAATGTTCGACGTTGCACGAAATTAGTATTATAAATGCAGTATTGTAAAAGATTTAGTAAAATCGTGTGCGTTTGATGACGATCTAGCATTGATATCGGTTAATATTACAATCGTTAAAGTAGCGACTGCTTTTCCAGGCAGAAGATTTATAAGGAAATTTAAAGAAAAATAATCTCCATTAACGATTCTGCAGGCATGGGTTAAATCTTACTATAATGGGCGAAACGTCTGTCCGTCCGTCTGTCATTCAATCACGGCCAAACGGCTGGTCTGATGGGCATGAAACTTGGCAGGGTTATAGTGGGGACCCCTAAGATTGTTTATAATGGGGTATCATCCTACCTGCCCCGCCCCCCTTTCCGAAGGGGGTGGGGGTGAGAAAGGAGTCCCTGAAACGGAACTGGTTCTGTCCGTGAAACGAGGCTGGTTACGCTCGTAGACTTAGTTACTTTACGAATTTCAATATACATAATTTCTGTATACATATGTTTGCTAGTAGTGATAATCACATCAAATTTCCGTTCAAATTTCGGACAACTAAACTAACGAAAATGTTTATTCAGTCATTCAAAAATGAATATAGGTCCCACTCGCTAAGTAACCAGTTGGTTACTAGCCACGTAAATAAAAATCTAATCCTTCGGGTCAGCCCTAGGAGAGCTGTTAATCAGCCCAGTGGTCTGGTTGAACTAAGATATATTTAACTTAATTTACCATCAGCTATCTTATCACCCTATCACAGTCTTTGTCGAATATTACATAAGTAATTATTGTTATTTCAGTAGATGAAACCTGTTCACATGGAACAAGCCCACCAAAGGGGCCACAGAGTTGAAATTCAAGCTTCCCAATTGTGTTGGTTCAGCCTCCCGCCGTAGACCCAACACTGTAGCAGAAACTGATCATGATACAGAGCCAGTGATTTTTTCGTCGTCCTTGGGGAGGCGCGAACTCGTGACATATAAGTGGCATGCCACGACGCTACCTACCATACCAGCTGACCAGTCGTTTTAGCACTAAAGTTATGAGGGTGAACTTTACATTTCCTTTGAAGAGTAGAGAAGGTAATCTTGGTGCTTAGGTAGAAGTTTTTGTACAAGTTTCATTAGTTTTTGGTTATTATTTGTAACAACACATGCATTGACTAAACGAGATCAGCAGCCATAGTACCATTAGTTGTCATTCGGCTGTTTGATATAACCTTCCAGCAATGGGCGCATTGTCATCTGCGTTTTCGTGACGTGAATGTTATGCAATTCAAATTTATATGTATGCACGTATGCATATATACATTAAATTGGGGTTGTACTGTATTATTTATCCATATTTTTGTGTATGGATGCGTTTGAATTTGCGTTGTGTGCTCTCGCATTTCTCTGACATTTTTGCACCTGCAAATTCGTATGCAGTAGATATGCGCATGAATATTTATACGAGAGAGAGAGAGAGAGAGAGAGAGGAGAGAGAGAGAGAGAGATGGATGTACACTAGTTCCAATATCCCTTTGAACGGAGACGAGCTCTATAAACAAAGCCTGAAATCTGTATTCATCGACAAACTCCTTTTCCGCCCCCACTCTTTGCTCTTTCTTTCGTGTAGTCTTCTTTTCCTTCTCCTCCTCCTCTTGTTTCCTCTTTTCCCTTCTCTCTCCTCTCTCCCGTATGTCTGTGTTACTTCCTGATCCTGTGTAATGAGGTCCAGATATCAAAATACACAAGTCCCTCGTTCGTATTTCACTCTTTGATTTCCTAAGGCATATTATCCTTGGAAAGAGAGACAGTGAGTTTCTCTCTGGATGATAAGTAG
>NC_087215.1:7182305-7187305 GCF_015104395.2 Macrobrachium nipponense | reverse complement strand
TTCAGATCTATTTTCGTTTTATGGACCTCATTGTTCATTTATTCCATTGAAGAACTTAAAAAAATTATTTCTTATTGTTTGACCACATGTTCTTTTTTTTTTTCTTGATTTTTCAATTTCTTTTAGGTTTGGAAACCCGTTTTCAATTAGTATTTACTTCCAAGTAATTTATTTCATTTTATTTCTATATTCTATATGCTCTATAGACATTTTACATTGCCCGGCTTCTTTCTTACTCTTTTATCTCTCTTATTGACTTCAGGGCTGAGCTGGAAAAGGATGCCAGAACGCTCTCCCTCTCCTCTGGCACCTGCTCGTGAAAAATTAAAATATACGCGAGACACAATATGTTTCTCACAGAAATCCACGCTTTGAAAATCAACGGCCAAATACACAACATTGCAGACACGAAATCTGGTTTTTCGATGAAAAGAGTTGCATATTACAGAAGCTCCAGATAAATGGATTTTCAGCTTAGAGGTAAAATTGAATATGCATATTTGGGATCGCTGGGGGTGGGAAGGGGGCCCGGCGGAGGGGAGGGGGAAAGTGTAAAGCATCACGGATTTTATTTCGTCAACCAATATTGTTTATGGATGAAATGATAACCGGGAAACGAGGGAGGCTGGAGTGAAGGCGAATCAAGTTCATAACGAAGAGAATCTTCACTGGAATTGGACGGATGATTGATGTCTGTTGCTGATGGTTAAGGATAATAAAAGAAGAGAGCTGTTTTCAATGGAAGAATATTTATAAAGTGAAATATTGTGGAAAAATATTATTCAGGGATTTTGAGAGAGAGAGAGAGAGAGAGAGAGAGAGAGAGAGAGAGAGAGAGAGAGAGAGAGAATCATAATACTATGATTCATACCAGTTTGCATGGCGAAGTAACGGTAGTTATTTTCCAGTGTAGATGCGCAGAAAATAAATTAATTTTACAAGTAAATATAAATCATGTGAGAAATATTCATTTAGATACTTCAAATTAAACAGAAACGAGAATGGTGAATAGCATGAGACAGAAGAGTGTCCAAATTAATTATATGATAGAGAGAGAGAGAGAGAGAGAGAGAGAGAGAGAGAGAGAGAGAGAGAGAGAAAGTATCCAGGTACATAGTTTTTCGTAGCAATCCATTGGAAATTTTATGTTTCAGTGTTGCTGACAAGTTATTTACTCCAGAGATATTGCCGTTATGCTGCTATCAAAAACAGCTATACGAGGATTTTCCTAAAAAGAAAAGTCCTTCATATTAGCAATGCTTTGTTTGGTATTCACAATTAAAGTTCTGCCGGTTCAAATTTTCGCACGATACGCACTTCTCCAAAAAAGAACAAAATTTGCAATGCCAATTACCGATCTTCCAAAAAAAGAGAAATATGCAGAAATCAGCTGGGAAAAGATAAACGAGTTTTGTTGAAATTGCGTACGAAACTTGAATCTCTTTCAAACAAGAGTTGAAAGCCAAGGGATAGAATCAGCGTTTTGAGAAAAATGAAAACTGAAGGCGAAACAAAATTCCAAGATCGACATCTGGCCCTGACACCAATTTTGACGTTTCATTGAAGAACAAGTCCTTCCTGAGAGAGATCCATCCAAGTTCCAAAATGCCTAAGCGGTCTCGTTCTCTTGCCCTGCAATAACACTGGTCTCGTCAAATTAGTATTATGGGGTTAGGGGAAAGATTAATGCTGTTGCAGAGGTTATTGCTAGTTTTGCTGAAAGAAATGCTCTACCTTCATCTTCTGATCAACTTAAATTTTTAGGTTTTCCTCATAAGCATTTGTAGACTGGACTCATGGTTTTACCAATATCTGGTTAAATATATCAAACGATTAGTTAACATGTAATCAAGGCTTTCAGAAAAAAATAAATGCTTTTAAATCTTCTTACAAATATCGCTTATCCACTTATGTTTTGTTTGTTTGCATGGTGTTTTTACGTTGCATGGAACCAGTGGTTATTCAGCAACGGGACCAACGGCTTTACGTGACTTCCGAACCACGTCGAGAGTGAACTTCTATCACCAGAAATACACATCTCTAACCCCTCAGTGGAATGCCCGAGAATCGAACTGGCGGCCACCGAGGTGGCAGGCCAAGACCATACCAATCACGCCACTGAGGCGCTAGAATATCGTTTTGTGGAAAATTTGAGTATCGCTTTGTGGGGAATACGATAAATCTGACCAAAATAAAAAGCTTAATAAAAAAAAGTCACGGAAGCGTGCAACAGACTGAAGGGTACTTCAGTGCAATCCAGGCTCGGCTTTCAAAAGACAAACTATAATATACAGCAGCAGAAATGGTTGACCGAATAATTTTTTTCCATCCATTTTGAACACCAGGTGCAAGCTATTGGTGCATGCTGCATGAAATAATAAAAATATAGAATGTAACATACATACATACATACATACATACATACATACATATATATATATGGATATAAAATTCTTTTTAGTGCTACGAAATGTGTATTAATATAAGCATTGTTGGAGAGAGAGAGAGAGAGAGAGAGAATAACCTTTCTGTTGTGTACTCATTTAACTATAGGCGCTGCACCTTATGATACTATTCTAAATATCACTTGTTATTATATCACTGACAGTAAAAAAGGCCAAATCATCATGAACTTTCTGTTTATGTTGACATGAATCATGTCAGCAAAAGGAAATCAAGTGCAACGTCATCTTATACCTTCGCTTTCCATCGGTAACATTAAATCGTCCAAAGTTGTTGTAGTGAAAGCGACGAAGCCAACAGATCGAATTATTGTTTACAAGCCAATACGAAGCGACCGGAAACAGCAGAGGAAGCCGACTGGATGTTGTGTAATTCGAAATTTATAGGACTGGTCGTGTTTTGATGCCTACGGCGATGTTGATGCTTCGGAGTCAGTCTGGCATGTAGCAATCAGTGTAGTCTGCTCTCTCTCTCTCTCTCTCTCTCTCTCTCTCTCTCTCTCTCTCTCTCTCTCTCTATTACCTTTCCGGTGACAGCAGAAATTCATTTATTATTCGGCAATCCTACTCTGAAGACTGATTTACCTCATATTTGATGGCCTAGTTTTCTCAAAACGTTTATTGTATCTGCTAATTATTTGATTTCCCGTTCCATTCTAATCTCCTTTTCCTCCTTCTCCAATTGATCTTCCCTGTATTGAAGGAGAAAGAGATTCACCCTGATAAACCTCAGATGCAGCAATAGCTCCATCCCGAGGTTTCGAGGACAGACACGAAATAGCCAATTCTTCGATATTGCAAGGGAAGACGGTGTTGGAGGGGTGGGGAAGGTTTTGGGGGGTGGGGGGGCGGTTTGTTGTGTCTGTAGAGACAAGATGTCTGTGAGCTCCCTTTAACGAATTTTCGTGGTTCTTGGGACGATAGTCTTCTCACAATATTCCCTTTTTGCGCGACAACTTGAAGTCGGTGTTGCCTCCTGAGTTATGCTTCTTTCGGGTCGCTTTCGTCGTCGTTCCTTTCGTCGCTCTTTCTTGCCGCTGCTTTTGTCGTTTTCCTCTTTTTCGATGATATTTGGCTTCCAGATTTACTCTTGTTGGGATCTGGAATCTCGTTGTCTTGATTTTTAGTGTTATTTGTGGTGACGTTGTTGACTGTGGTTTTTTTACTTTTTTTTTCTTTATGTTTTCCCATCAAATTTTGTTTGTTTATTATCATCTTCATTTGAATATACTTCCGATATAATTGAATGACAATATTTTGAATACGTTTGTAATATGAGAAACAATTGCGTTCAAACACTATTACACCTTTTTTATGATAGGCGTTGATACGTTATGTAATTTGTATAGAACATCCTGAATGCCTCTCGTAACTTTTTTCCTCAGTGTGTTTCTGGTACTATATGAGGTTGCTTTAGGTCATATGAAGATGTGTTGTTATCCAGGTGTAGGTACTTCCAGTGATGGTACAAGTCACCCTCCGGAGGTCATCCATGGAGAGGTATAGAAGTAAATGAGTGGCGATGTAAGGTAAGGTGCACAATTGGGTCGTATGCAAACATCATCCAGTTTACACTTTTTTCTTGGTCCCTTCAGGTATTGACTTCTGTTCTCTCCGTCACTGCTCTCATTACTATACATCTACAAGACAATAACAATTCGTAAAGCAGTAACGCATCCCGGTCTGCTTGCTTACCATTTTCACACCAAACTAGTCACTCACCAATTCCTATGCCGCTTACTATCTCTCAATTCTGTCATTAGGCTTTGCATGCACTAATTTTCTTTGCTCATTAGGAGCAATTTGTTGTTTTTAGACTTAAATTCTTGTAACCTGCTGTTTCATATAATTAGCACTGGATTCACGCGTCCTGCTCTCCTTATATCAACCCTTATTTTATCTCTCTCTCTCTCTCTCTCTCTCTCTCTCTCTCTCTCTCTCTCTGATGTTGGTGTGTGTTCTTGCATTTATGCCTCCGTTCATCTAGATATTCACGTCGTCCACGCAGAACTTATCCTGCTCTCTTTGTGCAACGACTATTCTCGCTGTTTCCCTTCCCTTTTAGCGTCCTTTCTTTCTCGTTCCCTCATTCTCTTCCTCCATCGTCACGTCTTTTTTCCTCCATCCATCTTGTCAGAGGTAGTGGAGCACCGTTGCGTTAACTGTTCCTCCTTATTATTTTCAAAAATGCGGGATGGATGAATGCGCTGGATACCTGAGATTGTCATCTGATCTCCGCTGGTGCCTCGTCGTTGTCACTGCTCCTTATGGTGACGACATGGTAAAAGGTTTTCTTTATTTTTTGCCCCGAAGAGGGGTAGTGCCGTCAGTGCACCTCATTCGTTGCAATGTAGGCATTACTTGAGGTTCTTTAAGCGTCCCTTCGGCCACTGGCTGCAACTACTGTATCTCTGTTCATATTCTCTTCCTTCCATCTTACTGTCCACCCTCTGCTAACAATTGTTTCATAGTACAACTGCTTTGAGGTTTTCCTCCTGTTACACCTTTTAAACCTTCTACTGTCAATTTCTGTTTCAG
>NC_087215.1:7139805-7179805 GCF_015104395.2 Macrobrachium nipponense | reverse complement strand
CTGATACTTATACGAAACTGAGGTCTGACCCTATACAGACAGTGAACTCCCATTTTAATAAACAAATTAAATCCATTTTGAAGGGCTTTGACCATTTAATTAAACAGTTTACACCGCAATGCGCCTCCCTACCTTACATGTATGGTTTAGTCAAGACACATAAAATCAATAACCCTATCAGACCAATCATTAGTTCTGTGGACTCAGTTACGTATAATTTATCTAAATGGCTTGTAAAAATTCTTACTCCTTTGGTAGGAAACATTTCTAACACGAATGTTAAAAACAATGTTGATTTTATAAACAAATTGAATAGTTTAAATTTGAATTTTAATTTTAATATGGTTAGTTTTGATGTTGTCTCTTTATTTACAAAAGTGCCTGTAGATGACTTACTTGAATATTTGGAGGAAGAATTGGAACGTCATGACATTTCCTTAAGTGTAGCAAACCTCATTAGTCTCATAAGGTTATGTATCAAAGATAGTAAATTTTGTTTTAATGGGGAGTTTTTTGTACAAAAGTTTGGCATGGCTATGGGTAATCCCTTATCTCCTGTCCTTAGCAATATTTAATCATTTGGAATTTTTTTAGATCAAAACCACTTACCCAAGCAATTTTGCCCCAAAAAGTTATTTGGTTTAGATATGTGGATGATATCTTCTGTATTTGGCCAGTTCACGAAAATCTCCAGGAATTCCTTAATAATCTCAATAATTTAGTCCCTTCTATAAAATTTACTGTAGAGGAAGAAAGAAATTGTAATTTGAATTTTCTTGATGTAACTGTCCATAGAAATGATAGAAATTTCACCTTTTCAGTCTTTCGAAAATCAACTAACATTGCCTCTTTTGTTCATTACTACTCCAATCACCATCAAAATGTTAAATTCTATGTTTTTTTCTGGGATGTTCCTAATGGCTTTACGTGTCTGTAGCCTGCAGTTTATTGACGCTGAAATTAAAACTATTTATGATATTGCATTGAAACTTAAATACCCAAGGACTTTTTTAGATGTGGCATGGAAAAGAGCTAGAAAAAAATTTATTCAACTAATGACAAACTTGAATTTAGTAAGCATAACATTCTAAAATTACCATATGATGAAAGGTTTTTAGATATTCCTAGAATTTTAAAGCTTTTTAACATAAATGTTGTTTTCAGTAATATTAATATCAAGTTTAATAATCAAAAATTCTCCTAAAGATCTTCCAGGCTGCATATATGAAATTCCTTGCAAAAAGTGTGATAAAGTCTATTACGGACAGACCGGTAAATCTCTTTCATAACGTCTCAAACAACATCAATATTCTGTGAGAACTGGGCAAATGTCGAATGCATTATTCGTACATATGAGAGATTTAGACCATCCTATTAACTGGAGTCAAGCAAGAACCGTAATCCCATGTAATGACACAGTTAAAAGGAATATCATTGAATCTTGTTTCATCAAGTCAAATAATAGAAATGTTCTAAATTTAAGTCTTGGTTTATTTAAACTTGATGTTTTCATTATGGAAAAAAAGTTGTAGATAAATATAAGCAACAAAATTAATATATTCAGTTTTTACATGTTTTGGACTGTAAAGGTACTTTGTAATTTCGGTTAGGTTTGTGACCGTGTGATATCCGATAATCCTGGATTATCTCTTTTAATTTTTACCCTTTTGACAATTAACCATCTGGTATTCTTGATCTTGTTTTGTACCTGAGACCTTTCTCTCCAATTGTACTTCATTAACTCCTTGACAATGTCTGAGTAAAGACGAAAGCGCTTGGATTTATGACTATCATTTTCCTGTGGTATTCGCTTATTTATAATATATATATATATATATATATATATATATATATATATATATATATATATATATATATTCTGCATACATACATATACATGATTAAAAAAAATCACAGCAGATGCACGTGACTTCATTAAATAAGCGAATAACACAGGAAAATGATAGCAGAAATCCTATCATTTTCCCGTGGTATTAGCTTATTTTTACATATAGTACGTACATATGTACATTTTCACATGCTTGTCTGTATGTGTGTCAGTCAAGTGTATTTCTTTCAGCATGGTATACCATGTATATGTCAGCATATCCATGCACATAGCTTATCATTTAATACTGGAAACGTACCTCGAATTAACTTCCACCATAACGAAGGCCCAGTCAGTCAGTCAGTCAGTTAGTCAGTCAGTCAGTCAGCTAACCAGCCAGTCAGCTAGCTAGCCAGTTAGTCAGTCAGCCAGTCAGTGGATGCAATCTCATTGATGAGCAGGGAGAGAAGAAGAAAAAAGACCGACAATGAACAGAGAGGGAGCGACTACATTCATTCTGCTCTGCTACAAAGCGCCCACCTTTCAGAGATGAAATGACTGGGAGGGCAATTGGATGTGGGGAGGGCGGGGGGGGGTTAGATAAATGCATTCACTCCATTCAGATATCTGCATGTATGCGTGGGGTGTCCACGATTGTAGGGGAAATGATTTCATGGCTGCATGGAGAAGACAGATTTTACTAATGCTTGTATGAGTATATGGGCATATAGACGCATATATCTGTATGTGTGTGTGTACGTTTTATGTATTATGTATCTATCTTCAATATACATATTAGCCTTGTCGGGTCACTGCAGTCCTGAGTTCTAGTCTTTCGCTGGTTGGATCCCACGAGACGAAGAACTTATCAACACCAACAACAAATAATCCCTTCGGTTGACATATATGCAAATATATTATTTCTTAGGTACAGCGAATTGGATACTAAAGGACATTTGTAGCTTAATGCTTATATATATATATATATATAATATAATATTATATATATAGTATATATATGATATATATATATATATATATATATATATATATATATATTACGTAATAACTTATAGGCTGTGTATGCACCAATGATATATATATATATATATATATATATATATATATATATATATATATATATATATATATATATATAGATATATATAGCATTAAGCTACAAATGTCCTTTAGTATCCAATTCGCTGTACCTAAGAAATAATATATATATATATATATATATATATATATATATATACTACACACATATATATGCGATAAAAGTACTACAAAACTAGAGTTTTTTGTTTTTCCCCCATTTTGGGCCTTTTGTCAACTTGATAGAATGGCGGCATCTGTCAAAATCAGCTGATTCCTTTCATTGTTCCCTTGGCCCCTTGCGTTCCATTGTTTTTCGCTCATTCATGTTCTTGATTCTGTCTCGTTCCTTTGCTATCTTTCCCTTCGTGAGAAAAGGGAACGAAGAGGGACAGAGGGAAGGAGGAGAGGATATTTCTTTTGAGAAATGAAGGATTCGTTCACGTGTGCCAATACGTATTGTAAGAGCCTGCATTGTGAAGCGCTTGAGCGATGGGAATCTTAAATTAAAGCCATATTTTTACCTTTATATATATATATATATATATATATATATATATATATATATATATATATATATCGCAGCAAGAGAGAGAGAGAGAGAGAGAGAGAGAGAGAGAGAGAGAGAGAGAGAGAGAGAGATGTACTCCGAAGTAAAATGACAGTGTGTTCGTATTATCAAATTATCAGCAATCTCCATCTTGCGCCTTGCAATCATTTCTCTTTAGCTAATTTCCAAATTCATAATAACAACTCGAAAGGAAGACCAGAATTGCTGCCGAGACCCTTCCCCTGATTCGATAGAGGGAGCTTGATTATGTTAACTGTGAGCTTTCGCGCGTTCATTAACATCTAATTGCCTGGCTGATGTGAAATGAAAGACGCTTCCCTCCATAACTTTTCGCTAATGAATGTTTGTTCCAGGCAATAAAAGTGCTTCTAGATGTCCAGACTTGTCCCATATTCTTCTCTCTCTCTCTCTCTCTCTCTCTCTCTCTCTCTCTCTCTCTCTCTCTCTCTCTTTCTGGTATGTCTGCACTAGGCTTAAATTGTTGTTTGTTGCGAGGGGAAGTTCCCTACTATGGTTTGGCTTTGGCTTAATTTCAAACCTGGTTTTTCTGTCGAAGAGAGAGAGAGAGAGAGCTTGCAATTCACATTATTGAAAATTAAAACGCAGAATTACTTCCTTCAACAAAGCGCCGCAAAATTAAAAAGAAAAAAAATGTCATCATTACACTGATGTTTTCAAACCCGAATTGCCAAGCGGTCCAAAGATAGAAAGGATGCGTGTTAACACCAAGTATCAAAAGGCATGACCTGCCATAACCTTCCCTATCCCTTTCCCTGTATAACAAACACCCTTACCCGTTCGCCTCGTTTATCTTTGAGATTCAGTCCTTAATTCACCTTTGTCCTTTTGTTTGGTCCCATCTCGATTTTAAATTGTTTTTATTACGTCTGTTTTCCTCTTTCCCTTTTCCATTCCTTTTAATCTCTCTCCCTCCCAAGAGAGCCATTTGTCTTTCGAACCCCCCCCCCCCCTCTCTCTCTCTCTCTCTCTCTCTCTCTTCTGTGGGTGTGTGTGTGTGTTTACGTAGATATTGCCTTTAATGTATTGGAATATGATTTTCCTTTTCTCAATATATTTACCAATCTATTTTAGAATATTGGTTTGTCCTGGTTTTCCAAAGCAGACATTGTCATTATCATCGTAATGTTCTTTTTTTTTTTTTTGCATTTATGGTGATGATAATGATGCTGTTCTTTGTTCTTTGGGCAGCTCCTCTGTTTTCGTTTTCATTGCTAATGTTTACGACGGCCATAAAATCTGGCGTCGCTTTTATGCCCAGGATGTTCGGTATTTCGTCTTGGGGGGCTCCTCCCCCTCTTCTCCTTTTCTTCTTCTTCTTCTTCTTCTTCTTCTTCTTCTTCTTCTTCTTCTTATTTATCTTTGTATTTAACAAGATATCAACGTTTATTTAATTTTGTCTGTGCTGTGAAGCTGTTTTAATCTATGTATATATATATATATATATATATATATAATATATATATATATATATCTTTCTTCTTCTTTTTTTGTTGGGGGGGGGGGGCGGATGTTCAGTGTAGTGTTAGGGTTTAGCTCTCTTGCGAATTGAAGTCGCTTTTCTTTATCATTCTCTATAAAATGCTTTATTATCTCTTGGTTGAGACATCATTTTCATTTCATTATTTCAAACTCTCTTACATATAGCTATTAAGACATAATAACTCATAGACTGTGTATGCACACTAACATTATATATATGATATATATATATATATATATAGATATATATATATATATATATATATATATATATATATATATATATATATATATATATATATGTACATTCTAGAATGTACTGTGCAACTTTTCTTACATAAGCTTACGTACATGTGTATACAGAATCGGACCATTTTTTTTTCTTCGAGTTGCCTAAGCAAGGTTTTCCCTTTGACATTCTCTCTCTCTCTCTCTCTCTCTCTCTCTCTCTCTCTCTCTCTCTCTCTCTCCAGGATAATAAAATCCCCTTTCAAACCCACCTACATACGCCCACACACGCGCATTTCTCTAAATATATTGCTTTCAGACACTGAAGGGACTGGCTTTGCAGAAAATCAAAACTGCAGTCACTGCCAAACTGAACCTCGGATCGCTGTGGAAAGACAACCTCTTGGAAAATAGGTTCATAAACCTGAAAATGAGTCACTTGGTGGCCAAACTGACCCCTTGAGATCTTTCTAACATCCTGACGCTTTTTTTTTTTTTTTTTTTTTTTTTTTTTTTTTTTTCTTTTTTTTTGTAGGACAAAGCATCGATCCTGTATTGATGTTAATTGACATGAGTGACTATCAAAAATAAGCGGCAACAAAGTATGTCGACTTTAAGCGGAAGATATCTTTGACTACGAAATTTCTTCAGAAAACAAGGGAGAGCAAAAATCACATTCCAACTTGACAGAGCCACACGACAAAGAAGAGTCCATAAATTTGTACATGGAATTCTGTAGAGTAGATATAATAGAACTTGGTCAATATCGAGGACTTTTGTGTGTTCATTGTGTTAAGCTAATAAAAAAAAAAAACCTTTGCATTTGCTCTATTTGGGTAAGAGGTCAGGAGTCCAACTCAGGTGGTTTGAAATATATCGGAACGATTAAATAAGTTTAAAACATAAATCATTCTTCAAATTCTGAAAGGTGGTATTGTAGACAACACTATTAGAGAACATAATACAATTAAAGTTTTATTATGGCCTTTTTTTGTATGGGGCTTGTTTGGTTTGGGTTTCTTTTTAAATAAACCCTGCTTAAGCGTTATGAGGAAAAATAATTCAAAACAAAAGTTATATTTGATTTTTTTTTTTGCATAAAGTCCAGGAAACCGTGTCGATTCCTAGAGGTTTTTTTTGTTCTTCTAAACATTTCTTTATAAAAATTATTTCGCCTATAATTCATTTATACCTTAGTATAAAAAAGACTTCAACGATTTATAGATAAATATAAAATCAGATTTGTGTAATGTCAAATTTTTGTTTGTGGAGTGAAAGGGGAAAAAAAAACAAACACTCCATCATTTCCTCTTAGCATAACCCTGCCTGGTTGAAGGTCCTGACCCACATACTGACATTTGCTGGCAAAGACCCAACTTCGATGTGTGTTCTCACAATTTCAAGCCTCTTATTTTTATATATACGCGAAGAGAATAATTAATTTGTTAAAAGATAAACCTTTTGCGCTTTTTTAACCTTCAACTTGTAAACTTCACTGTCTTGGAAATAAAAAGTTAGCATAGTAGTTCCATTATGCATTTCTGCTTTTGCCTGTATGCACTTTTATCAGTAATTCAATTGCAAAGATGTTTCAATGCACGAATGTCTCCTTGCCAATCGTATATTTATTTCATCCAAACTGTCATTTGACCATCATCCACAACGTGGATGTCGTGACTCTTAGATTATGTATTAGTTTAATCAATAAATTAATTAATTATGAATTATGTATTATATGAATCCATAAATCAGATAAGTATGAATAACGTTTCTAATTAGGAATCTAGTTGATTGTGTCCAAGGTTTAGAGTTGGAATGGATGCAAGTTTAATCAGTCATTTGTGAATATAGATGAGAGAGAGAGAGAAGAGAAGAGAGAGAGATGAGAGAGAGAGAGAGAGAGAGAGAGAGAGAGCATGTGCTTGAAATGGCAGGCCGTTCAGTCAAAAGGATGATTTCTGTTTATACAATTAGTGTCGAACGGAATAATAATGAAAGGTTTTGTCCAAGACACAACGCAATTAGGGCAAAACAGTTAAATGTCAGCCATGGGTCATTGACCACTTATTCTTGTTATTGCAGAAGAGAAGAGCTTCTACTTTTGTTTGTTACTTTTTTGCACAATTCGTCGGTGATCTTGTTGGCTGGAGATGACAGATGGTACTACGTCCTTGTTTTCCTCTCGGCGATTTTTGCGCGTGTATGTATGTAATGTAATGTATGTATGTATGTGTAAGTGTTTACATAATTAAAATATGGAATGTTAGTCCATATATATAAAAGTCTAAAACTAAAGAGGTCAACCAGATTGCTTGCAGGAATGTGATCAGACTAGAGACGCTAAAGATGACGTATACAATAAGTATGTAAGCTAAGATAACATGCCGTCACCTGTAGTCATTCAATTGTTTATAAACATTAGTCCAAGCTCCCTGCTTGAGACAACTACCCCGACCTATTATTCAAACGGCCTACGTGATCTGTAGCGTGTCTCATTTGATTGTGTGTTCGTATGAACTATGCCATTGTATGTATGTTCATATGTTCGAACTACTGTCTGTTCTTCATACTTGTAACAGAGATGGTAGACAGGCAGAACAGAGTTAGCTATCGTTATTAGAAGACCTGTACCTCTTTACCTAAGCTTTATCATGTAGAGGAATATGGATTAGCCATCATCATTGGCAGAAGCGATCAAGCTATCGTCATAGAAGACTTGTACGATCATACCTGATCTTCATCATGTAAAACTTCAGAAGAATAGACTATTTTATACCTTGTGTTTTCTACAAGAACCTCACCGAACCATGAAGTTTAACACATCGTCGTAAAGATAATACCGACTTCGTAAGTGATCTACAAAACCCCAGACACTCCATTGAAGATGGAAGTGCAATACCAACCCGACTTAGCGTATAGATTATCGCTAGTCTAACATTACCTCATAGGGCGCCTTATCATACAAGGCACAAGCCCTAATTATATGTATGTATGTATGTATGTATGTATGTAGTATGTATATATATATATATATATATATATATATATATAGGTATATATATAATATACATATATATATATACACACACATATATATATATATATATATATACATATATATACCTCGGATTTAATATATTTTCATATAAGTTAACTGAATGGGAATCTTTTTTAATTAATAATAATTTCGTACATATGATCCCGGGGATGTGATAGGACTCACACACACACACACACACACACACACACACACACACATATACTATAATATATATATATATATATATATATAGATATATATATATTGGGGTACAATCCACAATGAAGTAAAATCCTCTTGTGGTTTAAAATATAAATATTTCTTGTACAGGATTAAAGCTTTCGACCATCAACTGTGGTCTTGTTCACTAAATGTGATATGTCACCTCAAGGAATTAACAAGTAAGAGAAACATTTGAAAAAACAACGGTTAGGTTAGAAGCTAGTTTATATTATGAATGATCAGGCGGTTGAGCCCTCGTTCTTTCCAGAATTCCAGACTTAATATATTTTCTAAGCACTTAAAGGAAAAAAGAACGGCTTCAAACATAGTTTTTCAGTACAAACAGTACAATCAAGAAGAAACTCATTAAAATAACCCGGGTAATAGAGAGAATGTAGGAGATATGTAATACCTTGTAGTGATTGCAATGAATGTTACGTGGGAGAAAGCGGACGTTCCATTGATAAGAGAAGGGAAGAACACGTTGCTGCTTGCAGAAGGGGAAGTTCATACAGTGCAATTGCGCAACATACATGGGAGAAAAACCACGCAATAAATTTTAAAGGTACAAAGGTTGTTTTTGCATGTAACGACAGGACTTTGAGACGAGTAGTAGAAGGGGCGTTAATTTCATTAAACGAGACCTTTGCAGGAAATACTGGTATTACAGAAAATACAGATATTTGTGAAGAGATATGTAGAAAAGGGAAAATTTCAAACTTTAGAAATATATGTGCCAATAACGATGCTGCTTCCTCTCCTGTTTACTCCACTCAGGTCATTTCTCCAACAAACCACCCAACCAGCAGTGAACAAGCAGTTGACAATAGAAACATCCCCCCACGAAGATCAAGCGAATTCTGGAAAGAACGAGGGCTCAACCGCCTAATCATTCATAATATGAACTAGCTTGTTACCTAACCGTTGTTTTTTCAAATGTTTGTGCTCTTACTTGTTAGTTCCTTGAGGTGACATATCACATTTTAGTGAACAAGACCACAGCTGATGGTCGAAAGCTTTAATCCTGTACAAGAAATAATTATTTTAAACTACAAGAGGATTTTACTTCATTGTGGTTTGTATCCCCATTTACTTAGAGGTACGACATAGTACTGGCTTCTGCATATATATATATATATATATATATATATATATATATATATATATATATATGAGTCATATCACATCCCCGGGATTCATATGTACGAAATTATTATCAATTAAAAAAGATTCCCATTCAGTTAACTTATATGAAAATATATTAAATCCGAGGTAGAGCAAATCAGATATTAAAGGACATTTGTAGCTTAATGCGTATATATATTATATATACGTGTGCGTGTGTATGTTTGTGAATGTGCCGATGTGCATCTGTTTGTGAGGAAATTTAACCAGCTACTCATTGCTGCTGAACGCGCGCGAAAAGTGCAAAGAAGAGCACCTCGTCTCGATCGCCCTGTTCTGTTGGGCGCTGCTCTCCAGCCTTTCAACAACAAGCTGCTCTCTCTCTCTCTCTCTCTCGCTCTCTCTCTCTCTCTCTCTCTCTCTCTCTCTAAAGTGGATATATGAAAGAAATTCGGTGTTTGTAGTTTCTTTCCTTTGTTATTGGAACTGTTGGCGGCGGCAAAGCTGTTTTTGGTTTAGTTGCTTTTTCTGATGAACGCGGCGGCGGCAGCAGCGGCTGCCCATTGCGCGCGCTCTGATCTTTTTATAAACATGAATTACGACAGATCTTCAGTGATCTCTACCGCCCACCTTTCCATGTAGTCCTCAAACATCCACCCCTCCCTCTTTAACCCCCATTTCCCCCTACCCACGCAGACAGACAGACAAACAAACAGACATACACCCACCCAAATAACCGATTTCTGCTTGCTCAACTAACTAACCTTTGCGATGTTCATCCTCTAAGCATGGAAATTTCTCTCTCTTACACACATACACACACACACACATACACATACACACACAGCTTCGTTAGTAGTCCCAACCGCAAATACCTATAATGAATTTAATTAAATTTTTATTTGTTATCGAAATTTTCCTGCTTTGTCGATGAGGACATCGGGATATTAATGTCATCAACAGCTTTTCAAGGACTGGAAAGTGACCAAAGACCGGGACGATGGCATTCCTGGAAAAGGGAAGTCTGGAACTGAAGAGGAAGACAGACTGGAACTATGGCATTCCTGGAAAAGGGAAGTCTGGAACCGGCCGGAGGAGGAAAAGACAGACCGGAACGATGGTATTCCTGGAAAAGGGAGGCTGGAACCGAAAAGGAAGAGAGACTCACTGGGATGCTATTATTGGACTGGAAGCTGGACGGGTGATCAACGCTTCCCTGAGCGCTGTTATCGGGGTGTTGTTGGGTGGTCTCCCCGGCAATTACTGACTGAGGGCGCTGACGGAATTATTGGAATCCGAATGTTGGCTCTATCTTGCCTTTGGTTAATTAACGGGTGATTGACTCCGAGCTGGAGTTTGAGGAGACCGACGGTTCTATAGGGTGTTGTTTGTTTGTTTGTTTTGTGGTTTAAGAGACCAAAAGCGTGATGATTTGTTCTGGCAAATTTGTAGGATGAAATTCCGAGGCGAGATGGAATCTATCTTCAAAGTAGAACGAAAACAAGAGGCAGAATTGTATTGAGAGAGAAGAGAGAGAGAGAGAGAGAGAGAGAAGAGAGAGAGAGAGACCAATTTTCATATATACCAACAAAAACATGCGCGCACACACATATATTATATACACTATAAGTTAATTTATTATAAGTTTCCAAATTAGAATCCCCTAGAGAATGTAACACCCGTCAACCGATTTCTTCCCCTTTTACTCTAGTTAAAATAGGTAATCCATGCATTACAACGATAAGTAACATTTTAGCTAAGTTCTGGAACTTTCTGTCTACTTCGGTTTTTCCCCACTGGCACGCTTTCGTCTTATAATTCTCCGTGGTTAAGCCACTTCCGTTTATCTCCATTTTTCCTCTTTCCTTCAGGTCCAGGTAAGGATAGGTCGCAATTTTTACTAACAAAAATAAATAGATTTTCCATTAAGTGAATAAAACCCTTAAAGGAGGGTTTTCTTCTTTAACTTTTTAAAAATATGTACATGATATTTTCCATCATAATTATTTAGGAGAACTATGCTATGTTAGCATTGTCAACGTGCATAACTTGAGGCAACCAAAAGTCTCTCTCTCTCTCTCTCTCTCGTACCAACCTTTTATTCTCGATTACTAGCAGCTAAGTTAATGCAACGAATATATACAGTTCTCTTTCCAAGATATCCAACGTCACGGCACCTTTAAAACGCCAGTCGGTGAGACAGATAAAGTGAAAGTCCCTTCTTCTTTGAGATTCGCTCCTATTTGCTTTTCTTGTTTTTAATCTGTTCACCTTCCTCCACCTTGATTGTCTTCCGTCCCCCCCCCTCTCTCTCTCTCTCTCTCTCTCTCTCTCTCTTTGGCATCTACTTCAAAACTCTGCAAACAGATTCAGCCATGTGTTTCAGGGCAAACCAAAGTAATGTCTTTCCATTTAGCAACAAAATTATATACTTATATAAAAGACTGAGTACAAAATAGGGAGGAGTTATTACCTATATATATATATATATATATATATATATATATATATATATATATATATATAATATAATATATAATACATACATACATATATAGTATATATCATATATGATATACTATATATACCCATTATATATAAATATAGATATATATATATATATATATATATATATATATATATATATATGATATGTATGTATTATATAATTATACTGCAATCTTTCCGGTTCTCAGTTTTGATAATTTTAAATTTCCTTTTTCCCCGTTTTGGCTCTACTTTATCACCACCCAACTGTAATACCTTTTTCTGGAACCCATGCGCAAATTTCGCATCGTTCAGATTATGACCAGCCTTTCCCCCCCCTTTCAAATTCTAGCTCCAGTTTACCTCTGCAGCCTCTTCGTAATCCCTAGCAATGGCCTCTCCCTTGTATTCCCGCACTCTGTTCTTCTCCCTTAATACTTCCACATTCATCCTCCCGTGGCGACTCTTTTTCGCCTTTTCTTCTTTCTGAATCTCTGCCATTTGTTTTATGGGGTTTTTTCTTGCAACCCCCCTCCATTCGTGGTCATTCTTTTAGTCCGGCCTTCCTCTGTGGCACAAGCGTTTTCTTCCTTATAGGTACCCTTGCTTGTAGTTTTCTGATTTTAACCCTTAAAGTGCCTTCTCTTGCTTAGCTAATCTTTGCGATGTGTATTCCTTAAGCAGACAGTAACTTATTCGCGTTAAACGAAAACAAGACAAGAAATAATGGATGGAAACTAGAACTGAAGAGATACAACACATCCCGTTGCGGGAACTTCTTTACATACAAGTTATGTGACGCATGGAATAGACTGCCACCAGAAGTTGTGAACAGCAACAATTAGGAAGAGTTTGAAAGAAAGCTAGACAAAATCATTAGGGGGACACTGTGATTGAACAGTAAAAACCTGCTCCTAGAGATAAGTGAGTAGACGATGTCTCCTCTTAGGATGGACCAACAAGTCTTTGAGAAATCTTGTTCCTTGTAAGTTCTTGTAACTCTCTCTCTCTCTCTCTCTCTCTCTCTCTCTCTCTCTCTCTCTGTAAATTTCCCTTCTTCGGATTTAATAATTATTGGTCCGGAAATCAGTGTTTATGAATTCATCCAAGCGTGGAAGGCAAACCAAATGAATATATACCTACAGCACTGATTTAATTATCGAACCATCGGACCTAAGCATATCGAATTATGTCATAATAACGTGCACTGTTTATCCGCGTCAGCTTCGTTGCGGCTGTGTGATTGCAGTCATTGCAGGGTACTGGCTGTGGTGTTATGCACGTTGATGATGAACGTGATTGCGGTAAAAGGACAGAAAGGTGTTTGGTGCTTGTGTTGTGCTTGTCTGTTCGTTCATCGTCGTGGGAGGAGGTTTCGTTGGCTTTAGGACGCTTTCAAAATATGTGTTTCACCGTCATTTCTAATTAATCTTGAATAGCTTTATAGTTTCTCCTTTTCTTCGTGGCGTTCATACTGACGATTGTTTCCACTAAATGAACCCTGTATCTGTAATTTATATTGAAGGTAAGGAGCCTTATGTACGTTGTGTTCATACTGAGACGCCTCGTCCCTTGAGTCAAGTCTCAAGTCGGAATTCTTGATTTTTACTATTTCGCAGTAGGAATCATTCAATATTTACAGTTAAAGAAGTTAAGTACATCTTAGTTTAACCAGACCACTGAGCTGATTAACAACTCTCCTAGGGCTGGCCCGAAGGATTAGATATTTTTACGTGGCTAGGAACCAATTGGTTACTTAGCAACGGGACCTACAGCTTATTGTGGGATCCGAACCACATTATATCGAGAGATGAATTTCTAATCACCGGAAAATTCTTCTGGTTCCGCATTGGCGAGCACGCAACCCACTGTTCCAATAAAGAACTAAATATTTACAAAACTGCTTATGATTCATAGGATACATCACATAGTCTTTTTATTATTACCGGGTGAGGGGCTGATTGCAAGGCATACCGATGAATGGAGAAGTGGGATGTCAATGACCGCCAATTCTCTGGATTAAAGTAGTTTCTGAAATTTGTCCAAACAGTATGTCTTCGTCCAACTCTGTAACGTGCTATGAAAAAGTAAACCATTATCAGTTAACTAGAGAGAAGCATATAAGCGCTTGATCAAGACCAAGAACCAGTGCTGCCATAAGGCTAACTTGAACTAGAACAAAAAAATCAGTGTACAGTAAGTTCCAGAAGTGAAGCGACAAATTTCACTAACTGGCAACTACAACTCGTAGCTGAAAAACTTATTTTTTGTCTACAGTGAAAGCTCTATCAAGCAAAATAAAGCCAACATATGATGCACAAATATCAAATCTATCATATGTATAACAATCATAAGAAAAAATTACGGTAGTAGTGATTACTTTAAACTATAGTAATTACTTAGAACTATAGAAGCGATACAATCTGAAATTTTTGTTCAACACAGGATTACCAACATTACCAATGTATATTTCGAGCAATGTGAAAACAAATATTTAATATCATAGTGTATTATCAATTATTTTAGCGAAGATGCATAAAACCTTGCAAGTATCAATAGAATGTAAAGGGAAAATCTCCGCGACATTAAACATAATCAGCCATGAATGCACCTAGATTCAATAGAGAAGTTGGGTGTGGTTGGTAGTTCTGATTCTAGCTTCGAAGACCGAGCATAAAACACAATCTTCAAGAAAGGCTCTAAAGGCGCTGTCACACTAGCGAAATTTCCGTTGACTTTTGAATTTGACGTCGACTTTTCATGTTTTGACGATGACTTTCTGGTGTCGTCGTCACGAATTTTGAAAACGGTACCGATCGAATTCAACTCATCGCTACCGTCGACTTTATAGTTTGTTTACATCTCGGAGAGCGCGCATTTCAAGTCATCAGATGTAAGATGGAGACCTTAGTACAGTGGACAAGATTGGCAGAACAGTTTTTGGTCGAAGATATGTGGGAGAGACGATGCTTATGGGACCATAAGCATGATAGTTTTATGAAAAGGGGTCTTAAATGAAAAAATTACAAAGAAATTACCATGCGACTTGGAAAACTTTCCTGAACTTGCTGATCTTTATACAGATAAGCATGCTAGGCTATATCGTGAATATCAGATTGTTATATAGCCTAGGTCTGCTCTCATTGTTGTTGTTTGCATTAGCAAATAATAAAAACAAAAATCTTTTAAAAAAATTTCAGTGTTCCTCTAGCTAAATTTATAATACAGTCTGACTGTGGTTGTGTAAGAGGTTACGAGTAGCCTATCTAGGCTAGCCCTAGCTTATTTTTTTAAATAAAACTTTTCACGTCTTTTTAACCAGGACCGAACCCAAAGACTTTTAATTTTAAATTCTATGCAGCATCATTAAACACATGCAAGCACGACCCACTAGTTGCTTTGTGTTATAAAGCATAGTTGTTTTATCATTCCGGGAAGTCACAGCTCAGACGGTTTGTTTACATTTTGACGACGACAACTACGGTAGGAAGAAGAACGTGTGTGACAACCAGAGTACGGATTGACGTCGACTTCTTTGGAAAGTCGATGACAAACTCAGAAAAAGTCGACGGAAATTTTGCTAGTGTGACAGCGCCTTAAAGCTTGTAGGGTTACCAACATGCTCGTAATTAGGACGCCCTGGATCCTGATGTTGACAATTTTGAACGCCCATCTATCTCTCCACAGGCACATAGCTTGTTCTTAGGATGCACCACGGGGCTTTCCAGATCTAATCGATTCTTTATGTGACTAGGCCTAGTTCCGGGCATTGCAAGGCTTACAATGCAGGACCACTGTCTATTATTTAGGCAAAGACAAAAACCTTCAGGACCGATACCAGGACCTGTCCTGTCACCTGGGAAACAGACTCGCCATATAAAAAATAAGAAAGACGGTCGCAAGCTACCAGAACACCCGTAAAATCACCACCTGGTTAAGTAGGGAGACAACAGACCCCAACCAACCCTCCCCACTACCTCTACCTCTACCCACAATACTAACTCCACCTTTCTCACTTCAACTTTTTGCCTCAAATCTTTGAATCATATCCCAACTGTGAAATTTAAGACTGAATTTGCGTAAGTGGGCGTATCATAAGGGAGTGATATCACCCAAATTCACATTTCCGCAGACAACCAGTAATCAGTTCGATCCAGTCAAGCATTATTGTTTAACAGAAATAATGAGTTTTTTTGGGATATATATATATATATAAAAGCACCTGAACATGACCAATAGGCCTAGTGCTCTATTCTTAAAACAGACCTCTAGTTATTCATGACTAGATAAAAAAAGGTCCAAAAAGGACCAGGAGAGCGAGAGAGAGAGAGAGGAGAGAGGGAGAGAGAGAGGAGAGAGAGAGAGCATAATAGGAGATACTCGAATTAAAATAATGCTCGCCAAGCATATTCACACTCCGGATCGTATGGACAAGAATAGTCTCACTTATGCACTGAAAAAAAAGGTGGAAACCTACGGAAATACTTGTTTGGCGCGACCTTGAACGCAATTTCACATGCAAAATTTTGCACAATTGAGAAATTCTATTAAATTATTAACTAACAGGCTGGAAAATATATTTCCTTGATTCTTGAAATAGGCCTGACCATGTAACCAATGCTAAACGCGCATATAACTTGGATTTCGTTCTTTTTTTTTGTTTTTTTTTCACCTTGTGTCTTATTTATATTTCATTTAATCAGATGCTAAAACTTCTCTGTGCTTTATCAAAAGAATCATAATAACTTTGGGTTATAATGCTATACAAATAGAAAGTTAATTTACAAATATTATGCCAATGCTTATTAGTCTAGTAGATTAGGAAAAAATCCTGCACTTTTTGAACAGATTATCAAAATTTGGCTCCTAGAAGACTTTTTGATGCTCTTTCTAATAAGATGAGGAGACAAGTGATCTGAGCACTCCATGACCCCAAAAAGTGACATTTTTCAAAATGGCCGGCTAAAATAGACCTATGCCTATAACTTCTGTTGTAAGTCAGGTAGAAACAAGATTTTAGTAGCTTTACCTATATTGATCAATGTTGTCTAATCACGTGCTGCTACCAGAAGTCCAACATGTGTGGCATTCATCTTGGAAATCCAAGATGGCTGCCCTGAAGTTACCTTTATGTATAAATTCGTTGGTAGGAGAGACGGAAATATGATCTTGGTTGTCCAAACCTGTGTTCTAATGTGTGACCTGTCTTCCACCAGGTAACTCAAAAATTAAATATATGTGGCAGCCATTTTGAAAATTCAATATGGCTGCCTCAAATTAAACTTTTGTGCATACATTGATGATAGATACTTCATGGTTTTTGCATGATTTCCTGAGTAAACCATATAGAAGGGTGGTGCTTTATGTTTTCAGGTGTGTCATCCATCTCTTGTCTTATATCCTGTCTGTATATCCATATGTCCTTCTGACTGGCTGTCTGTCTGTCTATCTGTTTTTGTATATGTCTTTCAATCTGTTTAAACATCTAATTCCTGTTTCATTTTATTTCAGGTGCATAAATATCAAATACAATTATATAGCCAAACCCTTCTTATGAAGCAATCGCCCTGAATGTTGTACATACATGTATATAGACTAGTGTGGTGGTGGTAGTTGTAGTTGCTAACAGTTTAACCATAGAAAATGTCTGAAATGTGCATGCAAGTAGATCCACCCGTGGAAGGAGCTGCCATGCAGAAAACTGCTAAAACCCTCAACAGATTGGACATTATGTAATATGCCAGGTTATGAAACCAAATGAGAAACTTAAACTCCCAGGTGGTAAAACACAACGAAGAGACAGTGAATGTAGTTACAAAAGGTTAGCAGAAAATATATATGAATTTGAACAACTTGGATGTGTTCCATTGGACATCGACATTAAAAGGACTGGACAATGGCAAAGGAAATTGAAGCAACGCTACAAGAAAAATGATGCCAAGTTTCACAAGTCATGTGAAAGCCATTTTTCAACAACCAGAAGCTACAGAGGGCTAAAGAAAAGAAAGCAAAGCAGGAGGTTGGCTGTCAACCAAGCCCAGCAAAAAAAGAAGCTTAGATTAAGCAGTGACAGCATGCCAAAAGCAGAGTTAGCTTCTTCTGTGAGAGAAGAGTGAAGCACCTTTGATCAAAGCAATGTCACTAAATGTTGATCGCAGAGTCCGAGAGTATGCTCATATACTACAAGACAGAAAACTTTTCGGCAAACTTTCTGCTGGAGATTTGCCAGCTCGTGATGCTGTTTATCACCACAAATGCATGACAGATTTATACAACAAAGTTAGGGAAAAGAAGAATATTGATGACAGTGGAACAAAAGATGCTTTCAACACTGGGCTAGTTCTAAGTGAATTGGTTTCACACATAGAAGAACAGAGAGGTGAATCACTTCCAGTATTTAAACTTGCAGACCTAGGGAAAATGTATGATGCAAGAATGGCTAAAATAGATCCAACATATACCCAAAAGGTGCATACGACTAGACTTAAAGAAAAAGTTGTTAGCTCTTATTCCAGACCTCAGGGCCCATAGTGAGGGAAGAGATATAATATTGATGTTTGACAGAGATATTGGAAAGGCTATCCGCATTGCTTGTACATATGCTGATGAGGAAGTATTCGATTTGATGCATGCAGCTAAAATAGTTCGCAGAGTGTCAAAAAGTCAATGAATTACGAAAGGCTTTGTTTGCCAAAGGTAGGCAGCTGGATCGTATCCCTCCAACAGAAGCTGCCCTGAGGGAACATGTAAGACGAGCAACCTTCCAAGGGGGTCAGGTATTTCAACTTCGCATTTCATTATTATTATGGCATTATACATATTTATTCATCCTTTTGATTTATTTTAAACTTATGTTAGGGCTTGGTTAAAGGCATTACACCCAAAAAACTCTATTAGTCTTATTTTTTGTGTTCTACAATATTAAATGGTAACTTATTACTTATCCTAATTTTTTAGGTATGGGGCCAGTCTCTGGTTGCAATGCAACACATCCATCACCTGAGCATGGGGATGGAGCAAGGTGAATGATGAATGGTTACCCTATTGGACTTCTCTTCCAGAGGCAGCAAAATCCTGTCAAGAGCTGATAAATGTGGTTGCAAGAAATCGTGCAGGCCTCCTTGCAAGTGTTCTCTGGCTACAACTGCCATGTACTGAACTCCTTGTATTGTAGAGGAGCCTGCTGAGCAAATGACTACATCAGGAGAAGTTTGATAACTTTGACATGGGCTTGTCATTGCCTGTTACACCTGTTTTGGACTAGTTTTAATATCATGTTGCATAATGTTATAGATGCTGTAGATTTACTCCTTTTGACAGTATTCACAGTGTTTGTCATTGGTTAAACAATTATGTTCCATGCACAAATAGTACATGTAGTTAAAGATAATTTTTCTCAGGTTTATAGTTTGTGATGAGGACAATGTAACTTTGATGATGTATTAAAGAGAAATCTAATTAAGTTTAGTCATTATAGATATATTACTATTTCAAACTATATACTGTATTATTATGATTGTGGTGTGAGTAAACAAGATGAATACTCAAATGTGATATAACTATTTTGTTTTTGAGAAATGCATTTTACTATAGCTTCAAACACTTAACATATGCCTAAAGATTAAATTTTTTTCTGATGCATCTATTACTGTGTCAAATTGTTGGCTGCACTTTTGACTGTCTATGGAACACTTGTAATGCACCTCAGAAAAATCCTTTTTTTGTCATTAATATGTTGGATGCACTCTTTGAGACATTTTCTCCAAGATCAAGCTTGTACATTTATTAAATTATTAAATTAAAATGTATAAAATGTTGACTTGTTGGCAGCCATCTTGAAAGGTGTTCTATTTATTATTTTGGTAAAAAACAGTGCATTATGGTCATTGTACTTCAAAAAGTATCAAGATAATTAATTATATTCCTAAAAACAAACATCGGGGCAAAAAAAATTTTAAAAAGTGGCAAATATAAGGCGGCCATTTTGAAAAAAAATGTCATTTTTCAGGGTCACAGAGTGCTCAGATCACTTGTCCTCCTCATCTTATTGGAAAGACCACATAAAAATCTCCTAGAAACCAAATTTTGGTAATCTGTTCAAAAAGTGCACAATTCCTACTAGTTTTTGACCTAATACACTAGACTATATGCACTCGGTTCCTGCTGCCACTCTACGGTGAGCACTTGATATCACACTTTGAGGGCCGCAGATGTTTCTTTGGGGAAATTCCCTTTTTTTTTTTTTTTTTTTTTTTTTTTTTTAATAAACAATTATTGAACTAACTTTGATCATTCACTGGGGAAATACTTTCTGCGCTTATACAGTTAATCACTGATACGTATTATCAGATAAATAGTATGACAATAATTGGAATAAAATATTCTAACTGGCAACCCCACGAGTTTCTAAAGAAGTACGATCAATTCTGAGATTTGTCGCTTCACTTCTGGAACTTACTGTACCAGCAATTTGCTCTCAGAATTTGGCTGTGGTACTACATTGCTGTACTCTTTAACAGACGGACATTCTCGCCCTTTTGCCATACGTTTGCGGAAGCAGTTTAATACGGGTTGTTCTCTCTCTCTCTCTCTCTCTCTCTCTCTCTCTCTCTCTCTCTCTCTCTCTCTCTCCGTGGACACCACATAGCCATGGGTTTATATATATGTATAGTGACGTACGCCTCCCCTATTGCAGACGCTCGTCTTTGATTGCAAATCACATAAGACTGAGGAGAGCGCCGAGTATTTTAGCACGTTCAGAATGAAGGGGATAGAGAGAGGAGAGCCACGGGAATTTCTCTCTCTCTCTCTCTCTCTCTCTCTCTCTCTCTCTCTCTCTCTCTCTGACGTAGCGACTTTCATTAGTGGGTTTTTCGCTCATTCCTTCCTTCCACCTCGAAGGCCTTTGGCTACAAATCTCTTTGCTCCAGAGATTAGTTTGCACAAACTCTCCCCCGAGTTCATTTTTTTCGTCTTTTTCATGATTTTCGTCGTCATTTCCTTCTCATTCACCAGTTATTTGCGTCAGTTGGCCGATTTCGTTTCCCCCCCCCCCCCCCCCTTTTTTTTTTTTTTTTTGTTTGCTTAATAATGAAGCAAAGCCCTCTGATGTTTATGAATGCCTTTGACTTCTGTTAATGCTAGTTTCAATATAGTCTGGTGTAAATGCTTTTTATTTTTTTTTCTACATAAATTATTCTTTCCTTTTGCCTGGAAGCTTAGCAGTTTGACTGTAGCCTAGTATGTGAGACTGACGAAAGTTAGAATGAAATGTCCTTTAGTCTTAAGAGTAAGAACAATAATCATAAAAAAAGAATACGAAAATGACACTAATATTTTTCTAATTCAAAGAAAACTCATAATCACATGAGTCAATAAAATGGAAAAGTAAATCCACAATAGTATGTCTGTTTGATTTTGTAATTTAAAATCTATAAAGCAGAAAGCTTTCGATGACCTGCAAAAGTCAAAGAGGACGGCGCAGGTCATCGAAAACTTCTGCTTTTAATTTAATATAACAAATCAACATGACAGATACTTTTGTGGACTTACTTTTCCATTCTTCTAATCCTTTTTTGGTTAAAACCAATGAGATATAGGCTTTGAATTATGTCACGTTAATATTGACACTGTCAATTCAATAAGAGAGTGAATACCTATATTTGTTTAATTTTTGGAATGACTTCTTTTCTTATGAATCACCTTCCAGTCTCCACAGTAACTGAGGTTACTTAGTTTAATTTCCTGCTTGTGTAGTTCGTTGTAGAAAAATATAAAAGTGTTACAGAAAAATAAGATTATAAGTTCCGTACAGGTTAGAATCAGTTTCCAAGTGCCTCTTTAAGTATAAGAGATGTCAAAAGATGAATGCGCAAACAAACATCTAGAGCTTTATCTCACCAACCAGACGAGAGAGAGAGAGAAAGAGAGAGAATACCCTCCTTAGGGATTATTTAGAGTTAAATGATTATAATAAATATTTCCATACTGGTGCGTCGTGCTAGTTACACAAAATATGCTATTGCATATTTTGTGTTTGTCATCAGTCTAAACAACATAAGCGCCTCAGTGGTGTCGTCGGTATGGTCTTGGCCTGCACCTCGGTGGCCGCGAGTTCGATTCTCGGGCATTCCACTGAGGGGTCAGAGAGGTGTTTTACTGGTGATAGAAGTTCACTCTCGACATGGTTCGGAAGTCACGTAAAGCCGTTGGTCCCGTTGTTGAATAACCACTGGTAGTTCCATGCAACGTAAAAACACCTTACAAACAAATCTAAACAACACATGCTATTCAGTCCCCTGATATTTCTCTCTCTCTCTCTCTCTCTCACTCGGTTGGTTGGTTGGCTCTCAGTTTTGCATTCCATTGTTAGGGAAAGGTGTGCAAGACATACTTGTGATGTGTTGCAGCCATCAGAGTTGCTTCTGGAGATGGGTGATGCATACAGAGCAGGACGAATGTTGGGGGGAACGAATAACGGAAGAAACAAAGGTTTAAAGGTAGAGGAATACATTAATGTCTGTCTGTCTGTCCTTTTGCCTTGGCAATCTCACGCATTTGAAAACTCATGATATTCTCACACATTAATTAGTATATCTATTTATTTATATATATATATATATATATATATATATATATATATATATATATATATATATATATATATATATATATATATATATATGTATGTATATATATATATATATATATATATATATATATATATATATATATATATATATATATGCATACATACATACACACACACGCACGCACACACAGACACACACACACACAACACACACACACACATATATATATATATATATATATATATATATATATATATATATATATATATATATAGTATATGTGTGTTTGTGTGTGCATATTATACCACATATCACTGGCTCGAGTTACTTAACATTAATGGTTAAATCTTCACCGAAATCTCATGCTCAAACTTGCGTCGCTAATAAATCTGTTGAAAGAGATTCCCCCAGCTGCTCATTTTCAGTAGCTCCGTCTCTTCTCTGTTTCCCCTTTTCGTGGGGAAAAGGGGGAAAATGAGCTTCCGGACAGTTTGTGTTTAGCCGAGGGGAAACTAGAAGAAGCAAATTGGTCGGGCGAATCACGAGACAATTTTATTTCCGGCCGTGGGCGTGGGCGGTGAGATCTGGTGGGTAGAAAATGCATTTCGGAAGGTTGTACATCTTTTAGCCTTTTTATTTTGTTTTGCGAGTGTTTGTATTTATAAACTTGGGCAAGTATATTCGCAGATTTAACGCATATAGAGTTTTGTATGCATGCATTCTACACGAGTAAGCGTAACGTATGACCAGCGATATATATATAGTGATTCTGTTGCTTCCATTTTTGTTGTTTTAGATAAAACTGGTTTGTGCCGGCACGATCTCCCTCGCTCTGGTGGTAATGCTTTAAAGGGTATAAAAGGCCTGATGTGGACCTCCCGACTTTGACCAAACCAATAGAGACTTACATTTAATGATTATAGAAGGTGTTGTGTGTATTTTATGTGTAGTTTAGACCTATTTTTAGTAAGAGCGAAAGCAAATATGTTTGTAGTTCTATACTTTTGACTCATTCTGAACAGGATATTAACAACTGTTCAATGGTTTCCATTTGCACGAAGCCAAAATATATCAGTGATTAGGATTTTTAGATTTTTACTCAGAATTCTAATCTATTCACCCAAGTGGAAATCAAAATTATAGGCCTACTGTCCCTAACTCAGGGAGGGATGGATTAAATGCATGGATTACTAGGTGACTACTTTTTCCAATAATGTTAAACACAGAAATTAAAGTTTCGCATCATGAAAAACATAACATAGGCCTAATGATTCCCTACAAACCTGGATAAAGGATTTAAAATGAATTGGCAAGCAGTTAACAATCAATCCAGCTGATGAATTAGCAAGTAGTTAGCAATCAATCCAACTGATGAATTAGCAGGTAGTTAGCAATCAATCCAGCTGATGAATCAGCAAGTAGTTAGCAATCAATCCAGCTGACAGGAGACAAGAATAATCATAGCCAAACTTAGAAGTGAATTAACTTTTTCACCCTGAATGGGGAAATTGCCCCCACCCCCTCACCCCCAGAGGATTGATGGCGGGAAGTCCCACTTATCCATCACTTTCCAAAATGGTAATTCGGGTTGATTACCGAGAGGGGCGTTTTGGATCTCCCAGTGGCACCATTGTCGGAAGATGATGACCCTGGGGCCAATCTCGAGTCTGGCGTGTCAATAGCCGGTGGCTTTATGTCCCTCGTAAAAGTTTGTTCCGGTGATGTAGCAGCTTCGCTCCAGTGCCTGGAAGTATAATGTGCGTCATTAAACACGTAAAAAATGAGCCGGAGTTTCTTCAGCGCAATCGAGTTTTCTGTACAGTGGATAATCAAGGCCACCGAAAATAGATCTATCTTTCGGTGGTCTCGGTATAATACTGTATGAGTCGCGGCTCATGAAACTCTCAGCCGACTTTGGTGGCCTCTGTAGTTGCGTTGCCAGAAGCACAATCATGGCTAACTTTATCCTTAAATAAAGTAAAACCTACTGGTGCTAGAGGGATGCAATTTATTATGTTTGATGACTGGAGGGTGGATGATCAACATACCAATTTGCAGCCCTCTAGCCTCAGTAGTTTTTAAGATCTGAGGGCGGACAGAAAAAGTTCTTGTTCGTGCGTTTGTTTTCTCAATGTTGGTGCTGTATATATTCAGGTTCAGTGACCTCGAGACTGAAATAGAAGAGACGTGAAAATGCAAGAAAATTAAACTTACGAAAAATGGAAATGAACACAACTATAAACAGAAACTTTTGGTGTTGCTGTCACTCTAAAGATTAGGACAAAATATAGCCAAGATTTGATAAATAACAGCAGAAGCTCTGTAAATATACATGGATAAAAATTACGGTTAATATACTTGAAATATCATTGCTTTACTCTCTCTATCTCCTCCAAAGAGACCTTGAAGCCTCATTCTCGAATTGTCATTATTTGAGTGGTCATTGTTGGCTCGCCTGTTCAGTGTTAGTTACCCGAAGAACAGATATCACTAATCAAGTATGTTGCTCAATGAATGAATGCTTCACTTTTCTGCTTTTTTCTGAGAGTTTTAGATTTTCCTGCAGAAACCTCATAAGATAGCATTCAGACGTAATTGCTTTTGTACGTCTATGTACATATATGTGACATGTATGCATCCAGATTGACCTACGTATGTACAGTGTACACGTGTTTCTGATGGGTAATTATACTTTTAAGTTTTGAAATTCACTCCTTTACTGTTAAATATTTAATTATATCTGATGTATGTATGTATGTATATATGTAGGTATACACGCATGCATATGCTTGTTTGTTAGAGAGCTTGTTGGAAATACGCCCGTGTATGTATACGTATATGCATGGGAATTCTCATCGATATCCTATGCTAACTGGCATCCATGCATACATACAAACATACATATGTATATTATCATATCATTTGGGATTACTGTATATATATATATATATATATATGATATATATATATATATATATATATATATACATATATATATATATACACACACACATACACTTCGCCATCTAAAAGCAGCATGCTCTACTGACCTTCACCCATAATCCCACAATCCCTCCCCTCCCCCCCCTACCCCCGAAAATAGCAGTGGGGTGTGAAGCAAGAAGAAGAATGTTCCCCTCCCGACCTCCTTATGTCTACCACCGTTTCTTTCCATTTCCACCTCTCTCTCTCTCTCTCTCTCTCTCTCTCTCGATGGCAGTTCTTATCTTGCGAACTTGAGCCTTGGGATTTACAGCCTTTATTATCAGCCTTCGAAAGTTGATGATGAGATGAGGAATTGGGATGGGGAAGCCTTGGCTTGTAGTGTATTATTATTATTATTAGTAGTAGTAGTAGTAGTAGTGTAGGAGCAGCAAAACCTATGGCTGAAGTATTTACTAGCACTTTTAGCGTTGCCATGATGACGCTAGCAGTCAGGCTCAAGTAATTTAATCGCTGAATTATCATTAAAGTAGCCAAGTATCATTTTACAATATTATTATTGTTAACTGAAGGGCGATCCATAATCTTTTATTTCTTTATTTATTTATTTATTTATATATTTTTATTATTTTTCTAGATCCCTCAGTCTTTGTCGTGTGTTCGAAATCGCCAAGCCTTAATTCTTTATTTATTTATTGAATTATTTGTATTATTTTTTTTAGATCCCTCAGTCTCTCTCATGTGTTCAAAATCGCCAAGCCTTAATTATTTATTTATAGTCTTTCTCATGTATTCAAAATCTCCAGTCCTTAATTTTTTATTTATTTAATTATTTTTTATTTGCATCATTTTTTTAGATCCCTCATGTGTTCAATATCGCCAAGCCTTATTTATTTATTTATTTATTTATTTATTTATTTATTTATTTATTTATTTATTGTAGATCCCTCGGTCTTTTTCGTGTATTCAAAATCGCTAAGCCTCTTGGTGGAGCCTGGGTTTTTGTGCTCCTTCCATTATCAAAATATTCGGTGCTTTAATCCCCAGTAATTTATTAACTTATCTCATCAGGTCCCATTTTGCAGTTTTTCATCCATATTTTAGACTGACCTGTTTCTGGTTGTGATTTGTTTTTTTTCTTACATTTTATGAGTTTCGTGAAAAGTCGCTTTTGGCTCCCATCTTACAGTTGCCAATTCGTGTCTTTATACCTGCTCTGCTGGTTGTACGTAACTTGTTGCCATTGAGTGAGGTACATAATATTTGAAAATATGCGGGAGATGAACCCCTATTCTGTTATGCACCAGAATTGAATTTAAAGTCTTTTTATTTCTCTACAATATATAATTACCAATAATAACACACACACACACACACACACACACATATATATATATATATTGTTAGTCTTTCTGTGGTAATCCTAATAATTATGTGATTTGTTGAATGGGCGAGCAATCCCGACAGCATAATTGAATTTCCATGAGTGTTGTTGCTGAATTCAGTCTCATTATCCAACGCGATGGTAATTGGTATGGGATAAACTAATTAACCTCGGTGTAGAGAGGCTGCTGCTGCCACTACACAACGGCTGTTTTGAATTCCAAAGTATACGGATGGGTCTGCCTTAAGTGGGATGATATTATATTATTATTATTATTATTATTATTATTATTATTATTATTATTATTATTATTATTATTATTATTATTATTATTGGTGTCATAACAAGGCAAGAAATAAACTATACAATTTCATTTGGAGTAGCTTTTAAAGATGTCCAAAATTGTGTATTTATAATATTTTGCAAAATAAAAGTTTTCACTATAAACTGCAAAAATTAACTGTGAGAAATGCTGTCAGTGTTAAGAAACTATTAAAATCCTTCGAAAGTTCACAGATGTTATATGGCAAAATATGTATATGAAAAGTTTCAGAATACTCATGAATGGAAAGGGTTTTGTTGCCAGCAGACATTTAAGACTTCTTTTTTTTTTGTTTTTTTTTTTTTTTTTGCAGCTATGCTTGTATAATAAGAATATCAAGATACTGGTAAGTTATCAGTAAGAAATCTAAGTTTATTATTTGAAGTATTATAAGTAGTAACATTACAAATAATGCACTTACATTTCTTTCTAGGATTGTATTTACTGTTGTTTTATTTATTCAGATAAGACACGTTTGTTATTGGTAATAAATCAGAGATTAAAACTGGAGTTACTTCTCTACAACGAAGTCAGCACCATCGACTGTGGCTGTTGTTTTTGCTGCCTCTTAAAGAAGTTCATCTCCCATAAATAAGCATTTCATTACCCAGTCGTTTCAACAAAGGGTCTTCTAGATGAATGATTGACAGTCGAAAAACTTTGCTTTTCTGAATTATGATTCATTCTAATAATTAGAATATTGTCTTTCCTTTCCTGATTTTTTTTTTTTAAGGAAAAATAAAGATGTACCGCATCCCTTTTAATTAAGTACCTCCCCCCTCCCCACATGATTCAACACCTTCCAACCAACCACCCGCCTCCTGCCACCTCTCACACCCCCCCCCCCCCCCCCCCCTTACACTCCACTCCCTTTCCCTCCATTTTCTCTTCATCGGGGACTGGGCTAGCAAAGGGCACGAGGTGCCGTTCCCATGAAGCTTTCTTCTTTCACATCAACACCAAATACGACAGAGTTCAACGAAGTCTCCTTGATGATGATTGCGTCATCGCCAACAAACAGGAGATTCATCTCATTCGTCACGATGATATTAACTGTCTTTGTCTCTCTTGCTTCTCTTCGCTTTCCTTTTTATCTTCATAGAGAGAATGAATCGGGTTCGCTTTTAATGTGTTGAAGTCGCTGTTCGCATTCTGTTCAAAATGATTAAATGCGATTTGTCAAGTGAATGACCATTAAAGATTTATGCCTGATTTCTCTGATACTTTAACTTAAACGGTGATAATAATACAGATATTTTGAAGGAAGCTTTTACACAGATGTTACAAACAATGCGCCGAAGTTTCTTCGGGGCAATTGAGTTTTCTGTACAGCGTATAACCCATGCCACCGAAAATAGATCTATCTCTCGGTGTTCTCGGTATAATGCGGTATGAGCCACGGCCCATGAAATTTTAAAACCACACCCCGCCCGGTTGGCCTGTCCTATATCGTTGCCAGCTGGACGATTATGGCTAACTTGAACCTTCAATAACATCAAAACTACTGAAGCTAGAGGGCTTTCATTTGGTATATTTGATGATTGGAAGGTGGGTGATCAAAACGCCAATTTGCAGCCCTCTAGTCTCAGTAGTTTTTAAGATCTGAGGGCGGAGGGGATACTTGCGGACGGACAGACAAATCCATTTCAATAGCTTTCTTTTGCAGTAAACTAAAACTTCCCATATGTCGATGTCCCTCGAAAACTACTACGTTGATCTTGAAAATTTCCTCGGATTTCTCGGAACTAATTGTAATTGATAAAAACATCCTGATATTGTCGATTATCCATTTTCTTATCATGTAATCTCATGTATCGAGATTGTGCCTGTTACTGTCTGTACTTTGTATCTTCTTCTTCCAAGCTTTAACCCATTTATAAATGGGGTCGCCGTTGTGAATGAGTCGTCTCCATCGATTTCTGTCCTGTGCATCGTTCTCCTTGATCCCTTTCCATAACATATCTTCCCCTACACAATCACGCCATCTCTTTCTTGGTCTTCCCTTCTTCCTTCTACCCCGCACTTCCATCTCCATCGTATGTCTTCCAACATGATGTTCCTCTCTTCGTAACAGGTGTCCATACCATCGGAGCCTTCCCTCCTGTATCTTCTTTGGTATTTCAACTACCTTTGTCGATCCTCTTATATACCATTTTTAATCCTATCTTCCCTTGTTACTCCCGACATCCATCTCAACATTCTCATTTCTGCTACATCCATATTCTTCTTCTCCTCTGTTTTCCTCATAATTGCTGTTTCTGTTCCATATAACATTGCTTGTCTAACCTCTCTATACACCTAACGTAATGGAATGCTAGTCTGACCCAGTTCTGCGTTCGTGCCCACGCAAGTGTGAATGTCGCTCACCATTTTGCATACTTTGTTTCACGGACGGCGGATGACAACAAACGATTTTGAAGGCCATTATTATTCGCAGTAGTTTGATCAAGACAAAAGGTTAATCTAGACAAAAGGGAAGGTGATTTTGTTGTTTTGCATCGCTTACCCTATGGGTCCGATGAGGCGTCGCTTAATGAACGAGTTTAGGTGGGTGTGATGTGGTTAATATGCACATTTTAGGTGCATATATATATATATATATATATATATATATATATATATATATATATATATATATATATATATATATATATATAATATATAATATATATATATATATATATATATATATATATATATATATATATATATATATATATATATATATATATGCACCTAAAATGTGCATATTAACCACATCACACCCACCTAAACTCGTTCATTAAGCGACGCCTCATCGGACCCATAGGGTAAGCGATGCAAAACAACAAAATCACCTTCCCTTTTGTCTAGATTAACCTTTTGTCTTGATCAAACTACTGCGAATAATAATGGCCTTCAAAATCGTTTGTTGTCATCCGCCGTCCGTGAAACAAAGTATGCAAAATGGTGAGCGACATTCACACTTGCGTGGGCACGAACGCAGCAGTGGGTCAGACTAGTATTCCATTACGTTAGGTGTATAGAGAGGTCAGACAAGCAATGTTATATGGAACAGAAACAGCAATATCAGCTACAAATGGGACACAAAAATAAACAAATAAAAAAGGGCTTGGTCCGATCAAACTCCCCAAGACAATTATGATGAGAAACTAGAAGTTAATGATATATACATACACACACATTATATATATATATATATATATATATATATATATATATATATATATATAATATATATATATAATGTGTGTATGTATATATATATATCATTAACTTCTAGTTTCTCATCATAATTGTCTTGGGGAGTTGATAGGACCAAGCCCTTTTTATTTGTTTTATTTTTTGTGTCCCATTGTAGCTGATACCTATCCACAGACTGGTTGACTAGTTTTAGACGTAGACCGTGAGTATTGCGATGAGAGAGAGAGAGAGAGAGAGAGTTTTTAGTTGTACCTGATGTAGACATCCACCTTAAACTCTATTCTTTGAGATGACGTAAAGGTCAGAGTATGTTGTATGCGTTCGAACGTATGTATATACAAAAGACCATCACACTGGAGTATGACGTCATGGTAGTATCTCGAGGTACAAGTGTTCGTGGTATTCCCTCCCAGTCCCCCCCACCCCCCCCCCCCTTCCCCCTACACCCCCTCTTGGACCATCAACCCCCCCCCCCCCCCCCCCCCCCCCGCCCTTAAAACCCTCCTAGTCCGCTTTCGTGTGCAAATGACTCCAGAATCAAAACAGGCCTTTCATTTTAATATCGCCAAAAACCAATGGAATGAGTCTTGATATTGATGAGAATAGGGCTAGGGCGTACTCCGTAAACGACGCACAGACACATCGCCCTAACTCTGTGACAAGGCGAGGGCTATGCATCATGAGCGGCGCAGCTAAAGAAAAGCGAGCTCTAATGTGATCAGAATAGGCCAGCTCAATATTGGGTCTATGACAGGAAGAGGAAGAGAGTTGGCAGAGTTAATGAGGATAAAGAGAGTGGATATTTTGTGTGTGCAGGAAACTCGATGGAGGGTAATAAAGCTAAAGAACTGGGGGATGGCTACAAGTTAATCTATAGTGGAGCAAATGAGCAGGGTGGGTAGGAATGGCGTGGAGTAGTGTGTCGGGGGAAATGAAGAATGCAGTGACGGAAGTGAGTAAGAAAGAATGACCGCATTATGAGAGTGAAGATATGTATGGAGGGGAAACAATGAACATCATTAGCGCTTATGCTCCACAAGTGGGCTGCACAGAGGAAGAAAAAGAGCCGTTTTTGGAACGAAATGAGTGAGGTAACTCAAGAACTGGAAGAGCAGGAGAGGACTGTAGGGAGGGGGGCAAGACTTTAATGGGACATGTCGGAAATGAAAAGGTTGTAATTGAACGTGTGCATGGAGGACATGGGATTGGGGAGAGAAACCCATTAGGAGAGAGTATAGTAGACTTTGCCGTGTCCTTTGATATGGCAATAGTGAACACATTCTTCAAAAAGAAGAGAGCACTTGATAACATACAGGAGTGGCGGTAGATGCACACAAATAGATTACCTCCTTTACAATAGATCAAGGCTGGTGGAAGTTAGGAATTGTAAAGTTATCCCAGGTGACCACGTGGCCCCCCAACATAGGCTCCTTTGTATGGATTTAAAGATGAAAAGAGAAAGAAAACGAAAAAGAATGGGGTAAAGAAATCAAGTGGTATAAATTGTTAGGGAGGGATATGATAAGAAGAGAGAGTTCAGGAGAAGAGTGCTGGGAGAGGTTGATCTGGAATTGAAGATGTGGGAGAATGGTGGAGGCATAATGCATCAGTGATTAGAAGACATGGAAAGGAGATACTAGGGGAAACATCTGGAATAGTATGGGAGGAAAAGGAGAGCTGGTGGTGGGAAGAAGAGGTGGGGGAAGTGGTGAAAGGTAAAAGGGAGGCAAAGAAGAGATTTGAAGAGTCACAGCTGCAGGAGGACAGAGAAAGATTAAGAGAAAGAAACAAAGAAGTAAAATAAAAAGGGTGGTAGCTCAAGCTAAGGCAAGGGCATATGAAGAGGTTTATAATGAACTGAAAACCAAGGAAGGGTTGAGTAAGATGCTCAAACTGTCAAAGTAAGAAATAAAAGAACAAAGGACATCACCCATATAAGCAAATGAAAGATAGGAATGGTACTGTCGTAAAAAAGGAAGAAGACAATCCTGAAAAGATGGAAAGAGTATTTCGAACAACTGCTAAATGAAGAAAATGAAAGACGTTGTAAGAGAGGATGGACAAGTAAACATGGGAATGGTAATGGGGATATCTAGGGATGAAGTGATACGAGCCTTAAAAAAGAATGAGAAATGGGAAGCAACAGGACCTGACTTAATCCCAGTCGAAGTTTGGAAAGCCTTAGGAGAGGAAGGGGTAGACATCTTGTATGATCTGATGGTAAAAAATATTCGAACAGGAAAAGATACCAGAAGAATGGCGGGAAAGCATATTGATACCTATATTTAAAGGTAAAGGTGATGTCCAGGAATGCAGTAATTATAGAGGTATAAAACTAATGTCTCACACGTTGAAGATTTTGGAAAGAATCATAGATAGCAGGCTGAGAGAGAAAGAGGAAAAGTTAGAATAGGGAAGGAACAGTTAGGATTTTATGAAGGGAAGCGGCACAACGGATGGAATATTTTGCATAAGGCAGCTAATGGAGAAATTCAGAGAAAAACAACGAGACCTGCATCTGGTATTCATAGACCTTGAAAAGGCCTATGACAGAGTGCCAGGCAAGAAATAGGAGATGTTTGAGGGAGAAGATGGTGCCGGAAAAGTATGTCAGAGTTATTCATTGAGATGTACAGGAATGTGTATACTAGAGTGAGGAGTAGTATGGTGGTTTGGGAGACGGATGGATTTGAGATAGGAGTTGGATTACACCAGGGTCAGCACTTAGCCCCATTCATCTTTAACATCGTGATGGATGTAATGACCAGGGATGTTAGAGAAGCAGTGCCCATGGTGCATATTATACGCGGATGACATTGTGTTGTGTTCAGAGGGAGGGAGTTGGAGGGGAGGTTGGAGAGGTGGAGAGCAGCACTTGAGAGGAGGAGGAATGAGAATAAGCAGATCAAAAACCGAATATATGGTGTTCTAGTATTACTGAGGACGTGGAAGTAGCATAAGATTGGGTGGGGAAGAAATAAAGAAAGTACAGAAGTTCAAGTACTTAGGGTCCGTATTGGAGGATAGGGTAAGCATGGACCAAGAGGTGAGACACCGAATTCAGCAGGATGGAATAACTGGAGGTCTGCATCAGGGGTACTCTGTGACAAGAAGGTCCCTCTGAAATTGAAAGGAAGTTCCATAGGACGGTGGTCAGACCAGCAATGTTATATGGAACAGAAACGGCAAGTATGAGGAAAACAGAGGAGAAGAAGATGGATGTAGCAGAAATGAGAATGTTGAGATGGATGTCGGGAGTAACAAGGGAAGATAGGATAGAAATGAGTGTATAAGAGGATCAACAAAGGTAGCTGAAATATCAAAGAAATACAGGAAGGAAGGCTTCGATGGTATGGACCTGTTACGCAAGGGAGGAACGTCATGTTGGAAGACATACGATGAAATGGAAGTGCGGGGTAGAAGGAAGAAGGGAAGACCAAGAAAGAGATGGCGTGATTGTGTAAGGGAAGATATGGAATTGAAAGGTATAAATGAGAACGAGGCACAAAGACAGAATCGATGGAGACGATCTCATTCGTAATGGCGACCCATATAAAAATGGGTTTAAGCTAGGAAGAAGAATATATTTTTGACGTCATCGACGAAGTGACGTCACGTGATGCGGGTGGTGACGTCATCGTTGTTCCTGACGTCACCATATGTGTGGGGTGGTGAAAGAAAGAACGTTCTATTAATTCGCTTGATCTAGAAGCTAATAATAATACTGGAGCAGAAGGGGAAGTCACGGCGCTTAATGCTGCTCTTCTGTTTTCATTTTAAAGTGGAAAAGGTGACACGTGGATTTATAAGTAAGAGAAAGCAGATTGGCTGGGATCCAAGTAGGAGTGGATGCTGGTGGATTTTGTTTCATTAAAATGGCATTACGTAGACACTTGCAGCTTCCATTGTTGGTGAAAGAATAGGAGGAAATCCTGAACGAGCTTTGTTTTTATGATGTGTGACCTGTATGTTACGTAGCTTTCTTCATTTCTTTAATTTTTCTTTCGACAAAACAATAATAGCAGCGTGGACAAAACTATATAGTCGTTAATGGTCGGGGGCTATGAGGTGAATGAATTGAGTAAACTTAAAGCGTTCCTTCCCTCCTTCTTCAGGCCTTGGAATGTTCTTCCGTCCTCTGGTTTTCCCGATGTCATCACCTCTTTCTTTAGATGGAAGGCTGATCTGATCTCGCTAATTTCTCATGGTTGAGGCCCCACCTTCCTCGTTCCTTCCTCTTCTTCTTGTCTTGTCTTCTTTTTCAGTCACTTGGCATATTTTTCATTAGTATAAGCCTTCGTAATGAAGATATTGTTCAAAATGATATATTTTTTATGGTTTCGTTTTCATTTGCGTTGACAGCAAATGGGAAATGAAACAGTAAAAATTACGTCAATTCGAACAATACCTTGATTAAGAAGGCTTATAGAAATGAAAAATATGACGAGTTACTGAAAACGAATACTTGGCTTGAATGATGTAGTATATCATAAAATCAGCTATCCATTCCAGCAATACAGTGGGCCTAGCGACAGACTGGCCACATGTCCTAGGCAGAGAAACAACAGATCAGCGCCTTCCCTTAGGTTTTTAATATTTAGTGAACGTATATATGATTTTTTTTATTTGATTGTGTAGTTAATTGGGAGGTATTTGTTTAGTTGCCATATCGGGTAGTCATGGTATTTGTTTGAAATCTTGAGAAGTATAAGCCTGGACCTATTGAGATTTATTATTATTGTTCCTTTTGTAATCATTCTTTGAACACAAGGACCATTTATACATTCAATTCTCGACCGTTTTGAAAGGTTGAAGGGACGCCCTTATGATATCTGAAGAAAAGATTTTTGCGCCTTTATCGGAAATCCATTATTGGCGAGTGGAGGAAATAAAAGCGTTGTTGTGCCGTTATTGTTGACGTTACTCGAGTCACAAAAGGATGTCTTATTGCAGATCCAGACAATAGTCTATGGGGAGAGTAGTTAGTGACTGCGGGAAATTGGTTGTATCGATTTCCACAACAAAGGTGATTCCGTAAAGGAAGAAAGAAAGACAAAACTGGCATTTACTGTCTCCAACATACCTGGCTCTCACTAACGAAGGAACGTCATAGTGTCTGTCCTGTTGAGCTTTGCTTATTTTTAATTATTTTTTTTTGGGCAATCTCCTAACAGTATATTGTAAAGGTATTGTTTTTCAGGCAGGGAAATATTGAGACAAACTGAAGGAACAAAAAGGTATGAGTTGCCGCTGGGCACAAAAGACCAAATATTGTATTATGAAGCAGTCTTGATATCTGAAGAATATTTAGACTGAACCTATTTTTCACAGTTTTTCAGAACTATTCATTTCCTATTTTCAGAACGACAGTGTTGGTGATTGTTGATAAAACACCATGTAACTTATATTTGTAAAAAAAAGTTCTTTTAAGAAAATAATTACATTTAGAGAGCCATTTATATATTGGAACTTATATTTGTGAAAAAAATTCTTTTAAGAAAATGATAACATTATGGAGAGCCATTTATATATAAACATACTTGATAGAGGTGCAAACTCGTGTTTGTTACGTCCATGATTTGATCCCAACTACCGCTCACCAGTCAACCCAGGTGTGAATAGGCGTGAGGAAGTCAGTTCTCTTTTTCGGGAGTTAAATATCATTTGTAGGAAGAGGCGTTTACTTTATAATTGGTAAATTTCATCGCTCAGTTTTGTAATGACTATTAAATTCTGTAAATAATGGCAGGTGCTTCTTAAAGTCATTAGTTTTTAGGGGTTTGGTGTTTGTTCTCTCAATTGTATTGCGTTGGTTTAGAAAATCGACATGTAGATTGTTTAACTGCTATTACTACTAGTACTATTACTATTACTAATACTAATAATAATAATAATAATAATAATAATAATAATAATAATAATAATAATAATAATAATAATAAAAATCCTCATAGTAGCAAGAGTCTTCAAACGGAGAAACAAATTCACAGTTATGGAAATGTACATATATTTAAATTTAAAACTTTAAGAAAAACTTTTGGGAATCTGTTCGGTTCCCCTTATCAATCTGATTGATAAGGGGAACGGAACAAAGTCCCGAAGCTATCCTTAAAGTTTTAAATTTAAATGTATACAAACACTAACTGTAGATTTGTTTCTCGAATCATAATATTATTAATAAAAAAAGGTCCTTCGTCATATTGTTTTTAGTGTTGTCAATATAGCCTTCCTTAAATATTGAAATCGGTTACCCTGTATTCCTCATGGTCCATATCCACTGAAGCATCAGAAAATCCGTGTGTTGGCCATCGTGTTAGATTAAGCAGGCTTGATGTCAGCGCTGGCCCTATATAGCCGTAGGTGTGTGAAGGGTTGAAAAGGAGTTGGAGTCCCTCCAGTAGAGACGAACGCAATCTTTCATTGCTCAACAGGGAGCCCAGCTGTCATGGCAGTGGAAAACGTCGTTGTCAAGGTCATGTCTGATTCAGTACTAATGACTGACGTCATCTGAACAGAGAATGGCCCGCCGACGCTAAATCCAGTATGAGGTCAAGCAAGTTGATGAACACATCCCTGAATCAATCAAAGCACCTCAGTGGCGTGGTCAGTATGGTGTTGGCGTGCCACCTTGGTAGCTGCGAGTTTGGTTCTCGGGCATTCCACCGAAGGGTGAGAGATGTGTATTTCTGGTGATAGAAGTTCACTCTCGATGTGGTTCCGAAGCAGAAGCAGCTACGAACGAACGTTGGTCTGAACGTTTTGTTGAAGACTTGTAGAGTCTCCAGATGCCGATGCCGTGCTCTCATCAAGCGAAACCTTTCATGATCATACTATAAAAGATTCACATCACCCATGCATCTGATGTCTAGGCCAGTCCCTTACGGCGCTCCAGATTGGCTGTTGACAAGCCAGTCACTGGGCTGGAAACTCTGTCTCTCTCGAGAGAGTTCACATAGCAGGAGGCATGTTCCACCTCTCCTGAGGGATACGTCTGTCAAAAGTATTCTCCAGGAGAGTTGGCACATACATCCTGCCCATGTGATCTCTCGGGAGAGACTGAGAGTTTCCAGCCCTGTGATTGGTTTATCAACAGCCAATCAGGATCGCCATAAGGGACTGGCCTAGACATCAGATGTAGGGGTGATGTGAATCTACTATAGCTATAAGAGAATGCCCAATATCTTAGGACGAAAGGCAGTTTCAGGTTTGTTAGATTTAATAAAGGTAGAGTGACATAAGCATTCAGTTCAATCTAGAGAAAAAACTTGCACTATAACTCTCTTTTGAGTTTCAATTCATTCTATTTAGTCTTTTTGTAGGTCATTGATTTATACTTGTGTGTATTACTTATATACTAGCAAACATATGTATACAGAAATTATGTATGAAAATTCATAAAGTAACTAAGTCTACGGGCGTAACCAGCTCCGTTTCGGGGAATCCCTTCTCACCCCCACCCCTTCAGAGGGGGGATGGGAGGTAGGATGAAACCCCATTATAAACCATCTTAGGGGTCCCCACTATAACCCTGCCAAGTTTCATGCCCATCGGACCAGCCGTTTGGCCGTGATTGAATGACAGACGGACGGACAAACATTATGTCCATTATAGGAAGATTAACTAGGGAGCCTTGTGAAACTCATTAGAGATTTTCTATGATACTGAGTGATTTTTGTGACTATTAGTTTTGCGAGAGGGACAGACTTCATGACTAACCAAGGACTTTAGAATACCATTCTTGAGTTCATTATAAGGAACTGAAATTTCTAACACTTTGGAAAACTTATTTTAATGGGTTTGCAATGGTTGATGTTGCTATTAGACACGCAATGATGATGATGATGATGATGATGACTTTCATCTAGTCTTTACGTTAGACTGATTATATTAAAGTAATGAAGGTCAAATGGTTTTGTGGCTGTACTTGACTTGTACATTAATGAAAGTAAAAAAAATCACTTGTATGTAGAATTAATTACATGCATCGTAATGCAAGTGTTTATCTATAATTACATATAGACGCAAACTTGCATATAGATGAAAGATAAATACATGAAAATTAAAACATCTTCTATTTAGGAATATTAAAAAAAACAAGATTAGTTTGACAATAACAGCGGAAATACTTGAGACTTCGTGACCGCAGCAACATCAGACGCTGCTTCATCTTTAGGGTAACGTTGAAATAACATTGGCGTTTGTTATCGTACGAAGCCGCATCGATATTCATTGGCCGAGAGCATGGCGGAGATAGATCAGAACATGGCTCAGTCGTACGAGATACAACGCCCCCGTTTTTGCCTTTTCTGTTTTGCTCGAATAAACCGCTGCTTAAACAACTCATCCCTTCATGTTCCGCTTGATTGGGCAGAGAGAGAGAGAGAGAGAATGAAATGAAATGTTTCAGTTGGTCCCAGACCAAAATGATGAGACCAATAACATAAAAGTCAGAAAAAATGGCGAAAAATAGCAGTTAAAAAAATACATAAATAAAAAAAACTAATTTCTGTAGGACGACATCTTTCCGTTCGTCTGCAGAAGAAGCACAAAGCATGGAGAAGGAAGGAAGCCATAGGGAATGTATAGCTATGTTATTTAAGACACCCATCCACGCGTACTAATTAGAGTCTGGAACCATTGACCGCCAGTCAGTTTCGTCACAAATTCAGGTGATATTCAGTCAGATTCCTCTGCCCATTCAACGGTAGACTGCTCTGTTCACATATCACTATAGACCAGTAGAACCCTTCTCATTAGATACAACAGTCATTCAGTCAACGTTTAGTAAGATACAATCCTATTTATTTATCCCTCCACATTCTCATTCAAGTAACAGACAGTCGCTTGCACATAAACTTCCCGGTAGCTTAATCCCATTTGAACGCCGTTCCCGACACATCCACTCCTATTAACATGACCCCTTCTGATAATACCCAGCTCGATTTTATTCAATCTCATTGACAAATACCCCACCTGAAAAATGCCAACCATTCATTCTCCTCATCCGATATAATATTCTGGTTTCTTTGATATTTTCCTTCATTGAATAACAACTAATATTCCACTTATGCAGACTTCATCATATGCAGTTCCCATACACTTCGTTCATTCATTTATAGAAGGAAATATTCCTCCCTATGGTTCGTTTTCAGGAGAAATACAGCTTTTGTGTGGATGGAAAAAAAGGTCATCCAATATTCCATCCCATTCAGATGGTCGTGTTCGTTGCGAAGCCTATTCCTTACACAAATCAATCAATCAATCATTTCCTTCGTTAGTAATGAGTAATGTGTCTGTCACGGCAGCTTTTTATTTTCAGGCTTCACCGTCGAGTGATGCTTTTGTGATGGATAAATATGGAAAAGTAGATCAAGCATTTTTTTTATAAAGTTCTCGAAGTCTTTCCTTGGGAAACTGATGAGGGAATTGACCAACTTCTTGACGGCTGAAATTGAT